>NW_007578913.1:0-22807 GCF_000690725.1 Stegastes partitus | reverse complement strand
AAACATGTTGAGGTTAATTGGTGATTCTAAATTGTCCGTAGGTGTGAATGTGAGTGTGCTTGGTTGTCTGTCTCTAAGTGTGGCCCTGTGATAGATTGGTGACCTGTCCAGGGTGTCCCCTGCCTTCACCCTAGTGAGGATTAAGCGGTGTATAGATAATGGATGGATCATCAAAGTCATTGATAAGACAACATATTTCTTATGTGTGAAATATGCAATCTTAAAGAACTGTAAATGATTCTTGGTAATGTCTGTAGTTAACAGCAACCACTTTCTATATCTTTATTTTTAACGTTTAGACTTCCGGTATAAGCGGAAGCACACATCTCACAGACTGCAACTTTACCGCGAGTTTTGTCCAGAACTTATTTTAACCTTTAGCTTTCCAAAAACAATAGATTTTTACATGTATCATTTCAAACGTTTGTTCTTGAGCCTGGCAAGAGCTGCCTGGAACAAGCATTTTGCAAACTGTGACTGAAAGAACCTGTCACCATCCTCAATGTGGTAAATGGTGTAAATGTGCTATTGCATTGACTGATGAGCTACCAGACAGACAGCTTAACACCTGTAAACAAACCGTGTCCAGATGAATAAACCTGCGGTTAAATAAACCAGCAAGTATCCGCAGGTGACAGTTCTTATGTTTTCTATTTTTAAAACTTTTGATCAGACTAAAAAAGTTTAAAGTGATTTGTGTAAAAATAACTTCTTTTTTTTTGAAAACCCACAGGAACCTTTCTGCATGTTGTTTTGTGAAGCCTCTGATTCCTCCAGATCTCCTGCAACAGAGGTGGATATTGCAAAGTTAACAAGGCCTATAGAGCCATAATACTCCTGATATGGGAATTACACCAAGTTGAAATAAACCAAAACTATCCCTTAATCTTCGTCCCTTTAAGAACATTTTACATGTGGAAGCTTTGCCATAACTCTGTATTATTTGTACATAGATAATAATATTCATGGTAAATCCATCATGTCTTAAACCTAAACATCCTCATCTCTGTTGCTGGTCCTATAAGAAGCTTATCGGTACTGCTTGCCAACAGCTGGGCTGCTGTGATGCTGTAGACTGTAGACAGTGGAATACATTTAGCTCTGAATACCAATTTGAAGTGCTATTAGGAAAAAAGCATGCATCAAGTGCAGGTTAAGTGTACTGTGTGTAGCTGTTTTTCTGATATGGGAAACACTTGGCCTCTGCCTCATGGTGTGTAAATACCCACTTAAGTACTCAACATCACCAAGTGTGTTCTTTATTTAGCAAATTCTGTATCTGTGATGAAGCTGCTTTTCTCCCAGTGAACAAAGCTTGATGTATTGATCTTCTGATGGTTTGTTCACTTTTGGTTGTGCCTGATATAACTGATCCAAAGTGTTTCAGAGCTCCATGCCCCCTCGGAAACCGTCAGTCGAACACGATTTGATGCTCTGACGACTGACATACTCTGATGCCACGTTTCCTAATATCACAGTGCTACTTATTGAATTTAAAAAGACTCTGATGAGTTGATCACATCAAAAGGATGCAAGTCAAGGAAATCTGATCTTTGTACAAAGGAGATAACAGTCAATGTGGCTAATGTGCTTCAGTTTGATTGCTGACTCAAAAATACAGCAGAATCTGAAGTATTTCTTCTTCAGTTTTCGTGGCAGAACTTCTCGTGTTTCTGTGCCTAAATCCTCAAACTTTTAGAGCCTTTCCACATTTATATCGCACTATGACAGATTTTAAATGTGCTCTGAGACTTTTTGATCTCACTGTATATTCCAAAGTTTATGTGGAGCCTCTGCGGTGCTTCGACAAATCATGTTACCGTGCTTATACAAAATCCTGTATTTGTTTTATTATTTCTCCACTGCAGCTGAACAGGAAACACCCCAGAGACTAAAAGAGGCAATTTTACACTAAGAAGACTTTAGAAGATACAAATTTGTTTGACTTACTATCTTTCAAACTGCTGAAGTCTCATTTTAGCTTCAGATATGCTCTGGGATATAGAAGGAGTGTTTAATGGTCCATGTGAACAGGAGGATAGATTTCAGCGAGACAAAACTATTTCACAAATGCGCAACTTTCTAAAGACGGACTTGAAAAGTTCTTAATCTAACCAATCTAAATGAATGAGGAGAGATCAGGTTGGTTCTGTTTTCAAATATATCATTAAGAGGCTCTTTCATAAGACCGCTTTTTCGAAAAATATCTTTAAAGTAGGGAACAGGCTGAACTTTTTCTGCTTTTATGACTCTGTTCAAAGTTTTTAAAAAAAACTGATCATGTGACACTAAGCCAGTGACACTGTTTATAATTCTGATTTATACAAAAACTGTACTTAAAAAACCTGCTAGCCTGTAAAATACAAACATGTTTAATGGTCTCTGCTGCGACTGGGGAAATGAAATCACAATGAATCACAGCACACTTTTTTATGTCCATGCAGTTGCAATGTGACCCCTCAGTTTGTCAACAGCTGCTGAGGTGCCTTACGCTGGGAAGAAAAGGTGTAATTACAAAAATGTCAAGATGTTTTTTGAGCAGGGGTCTCTGAGTGGGGCCAGGGCGCACCGAGAGCCAACGAAAGGACCCAACAAGTGATTAATTACCTTCCTACGTGCAAAGCCACTCATTTAGTATGAAATTTAATCTCTCCAGCCGAGTAGTGGAGATTGTGAGCAGAATAAAGAACATGTTTAATTTTTTCCCTACAATGAGCTCGGAGAGAATCCTCCAGAGCGCCTGTTTGTCTGCTTCCAAAGAGAAAAGTGGAACTATGACAGTCAGCCTAAAGTAATGTCTTGATGGGGTGTCTCAGAATCCCATTCATTGTAATCACGTAGGAGATACTGTACACGTGCTGCAGAGACAAATAATAAATTACGAGCCGAGATGATCGTATCAACAGAAAGATGAATTGCCAGACATATGGGATGTGACAGGTACAAAGGGTCCCATGCTACTCGTGCCATTGTTGCAGCCATTTCGCCCCGAGATGAGAGAATTGATTGCGCAGCGCCAGGAGTCGCAGTCTGAATCAATCAATGGATATTTTCTCTTGGGTGATGTGACTAAAAAATGTAAAATGAAGCAAGAATTGATGCCGACTCGTCAAACTTGGAACCCATCCATCCTGAAGTTCGCTGTTAGTTTGGAAAATGACCAAAAATAGTGTAAGGAAATGAAACCTACAGGAGTTCATCAAAAAGTGTGAGGCAAGTGTAACACATGCTGCAGCTGAGTGAAAAATGAGGCTCTTTCACAGTGAAGACAACAGTCTCCCATCAGAGGTAGACAGTAAGTACATTTACTCAACAAGTGTACCTTGGCACAAAACTCGAGGTCCTTTGTTTGAATATTTTCATTCCTGCGACTTCATATTTCTACTCCTCTGCATTTTAGTGTGACATAATGTTGTGACATGTAGAATAATTTTACAGCAACAGCTTGTTACATTCAGATTAAGATTATACATGAACATACACTGATCAGAAACAATGTTAAAACCACTGGCAGGTGAGGTAGCATAGGCTGCCTGTGGGTTTGTCCTCTGATCGAAAGGGTAGCGGTTCGATCCCCGGCCCCTCCACAGTCGATGTGTCCTTGGGCAAGACACTGAACCTGAAGTTGCTCCCAATGGCAGGAAAGCACCTTGCATGGCAGCTCTGTCGCCATTAGTGTATGAATGTGTGTGAATGAGAAACACATTGTAAAGCGCTTTGGATAAAAGCACTATATAAGTGCAGACCATTTACCATTTCAATGTAATAGCTAGGAAGCCTCAAACATGTGCTTGTTACTTTGACATGCATTATCTACCTCAACATTGTTGCAGGTTATCTGCGTGGCAACAACACTCCCCAACGTTAGTAATACTGAATAAAAACTGCTTAGGAACAGCTTGACGAAGGCAAGGCAATAATCCAGCCTCCAAACTCCTCAGATCTGAAGCTGATCGAGCATCCACAGGATACCGAAACAAGTCCAATTCATCCCACAACTCACAGGACCCAAATACTTCACTGCCAGTGTCCTGTACCAGACACCACAGGACATCCCTAGAGGTCCTGTGTCCACGCCCCAATGAGCCAGAGATGTTTTGGTAGTATTGTGGGGGACCGTCACTGTTTCAGGCATGTGATTTAAATTATGTGACTGATCGGCACATATGAAAAGGTAAAAAAAAAACTGGTTCCCATTTCTAGGCTCACTTGGGTTAATAGAGCTTCCACCAAAGAATGAGTTCTGCTATATACTTCTAGGTGGTTTAAATTGAACAGAAAAGGATAAAGGTACCAAAAAAGTCCAAAAGGTAGACATGAATTAGTGTAACATCAATATACTCCATCAGGAGTCTGGATAGTCAAACAGCAGATGTTGGCTGCTTTCCCTTTATCCTGCTTTCCAGCTCATCCCAAACCATCGCAATGAGGTTTAGCAGCCAACAGTTGATGTTGAGATGTTTTTGCTGCTTGAAGTCTAAGAACTACAGATGTGGCTCTAATCTGAGTTGCTGTTAATTGTTGACTTCTGAGGCTGGTAACTCTAATGAACGTTTCCTCTGCAGCAGAGGGTACCAGTTTCATCACAGACTTTGATGGGTTTTGCACCATAAGAAAGTTTCATAGTTCTTGAATCTGTAACTTTCCTAAACATTCAATCCAACATTTACAGTCACTTCACATAGTCAAGTCAAAAAAGTCTCAACTTTGACCATCTCACATGACCATCTCTGTAACTTTGTGTGTCTACAACTGAGTGCAACACCATAAATGCCTTCCAGGAGAGACTGTCTGAAAATGTGCACAGTTATCACCATATTTAAATGTACATGTTATTTCCACCTGCCTTCAAGCTAGACTGTTGGGAATAGCTGTAAGCACATTTTCTTTCTGACGTCCAACAAACCCTAATCTTGCAAACATTTGAAGCCATGCAGCATATAGTAGGTTGCAACAACTGCACAAACTTGATATAAGTTAAAACTATCTTCACCTTCACTATCTAGTAACTGTAAATGCTGTATACCCACTGATGATTCTGTACCAACAACTGTAATGTGTCATATATATTGTCTGTCCCATTCTGGGACATTTTTCTGCATAATTAGTACACTTGCTGTACTTATAAGGATTTGAATGCAGGGCTTTTGCTTTAACTGGAACATTTTCATATTGTTGCACTGAGTACTTGACTAAATGTTCCAAAAAGATCGTCCACCTCTGTTTAACACAACAATGAATTCTCACAGTCTGTCCATAAGGGATCAAATCTGAGGCCTTGCAAAGCACAAGAAACATTTCTATGTTCAATTGTATTTTTTTCCTTAATTTTTTGAAATTTACTTGAAAGTTTTGTATCTTTACCCTCTGAAAGGTATTTAACTCCAATAGTCCAACATCCATCTTTGTTTAAACACATTTAAGTCAAAGCCAAAAAGTTCAAGAGTTTCTACTTGTGAGGCGACATGTGCAAAGTGTTAAATACAACTGAGGACCGACAGAATCCCCAACTACTTCATTAGAGCTGCACATTTTGATATTTAGAAAGAATATGTCTTTTAAACCTAACCAAAAGCGTATCAAAGACTTTCGTCATTTCCGCCCTCAGTCAAGCCTTGCAGGCAGACCTTGAACATAAGTCTCCACCTACTTCAGAGTGAGTGGCAGAAGCTAACCCACAACCGCAACCGCATGTCAAAGCACTTGATTGGTGGTAGCTCAGCAGGGAAGCAGTATGAAGAGTGATCCATTTCCATTTCTGTAATGTGCTTTCATATGATAGCTTTCATCTTTATAGAGTAAAACCGACTCTGAAAATGGACCCACTCTGCAGCAAATCCATTTTACTGGAAACAATATTGGTCTTTTGAAACGACACATTTCTGTACAAATGTGTAGCATTCTGACTTCCTTGGGGGTAATTCATCATTCTTCCATTGGAGGGCAGTCTTGTGTCACACACATACTGCAGTCAGACTGTGGACTCCTCTTTTTCCACATGTAGGATTTAGCATTCTGCTAGTTACCACAGAGACTTGGGCACTCCCAAGCCTTCTGAGCGAGCAATAGTTTTATGGCATCACATGCTGCTGAGATGTTAGCAAGTGAATACATTTCCTCCACACATGGCAATAATTAGCTTGCTGTTGCTACTGCGTGCCCATGCCTCTGAATGTCTGGGCTGGGAAGCATCTTGGAAGCCAAAACTGTGATCTCAAACCAAGCACAGGATCTGCTGCTCGTCAAGATATGAAAATATTTCTGCAGGCCTCTCTCTTTTCAAGATTCTACCTACCGTGATGCCAGTGACACCATAATATGCATTTAATTTAACTCAAAGGTGCATCTGTTTTCTATCCTTAATTGCTTGTCAGTCATGACAGCCAGTTGTTGACTCCGGTGGTTTCTCACATCTGCCTTTGCAGCACAAGGACTTGAGGTGAGCCATTAGGGGATTGGACTTGCATACAGCTGGCAGCAAATGCACACAAAAATAGCAGCACCATTTTCTCATTTCATTCCACTACAATTGATATGGCTGTGGGTAATGTATTCACATCAGGCGCTGAAAGCACTTTAGATGGTGGTATTGATATCGTAAAGAAGCCTTCAGTCCCTCCCGCCCCATCTACTGTACATTATAAGCTCTTAGTGTTCATACTTATTAAAACGCCTCGAATTTAAACATGCCTGAAATCGCAAATTGCCTTCATATGAGTGAGAGGGATAAAATGCTGCTGTACTTTGGCATTCATTCTTACACTATGTGTGTTTTTTTTGCCCCGTTATTCTCTGGAACAAGGGTTTTGAAAGCCTGACATGTGGGGACCCCCCTCGAACAAAAGAATGAAAATGATCAGAAACATAGTACAGCAGGACAAATGTGATTTTAATGGATTTTGACACCTCTGTAATTATTCTTTGTCTTTCTTCTATTCAGGGGTTAATGATGGTCTCAAACCGAGGGTGTTTTTAAACCTGTATTTTTGTTCATTGAAACTGTTCTGCACTGCCACATTTTGGTTCTGATTTAGTTCACAATCCCACTGACATTTTTTTTATTTTTTTAAAATTTTTTTTACAATAGATCCAAGTCTTTATAATATCAGGAGTAAGACTAACATCAACTTGCTGTTTGGATTGCTTAAAGATCCATGTCGGAAAATCATATTCTGGTGAATAAGTATGAGTAATATTAGAAAAAGTATCAAATGTGCTGTTCCTGTCCTGAACAGTTCACAAACTGTAGATGGTGTTATCGGTATTTTATGTTTCTAATATCACAAATTACTATGGTGTGCGTTCGCCTTTACACCACAAATGAACCACACAGAATCCGCGAGGGACCGAGCTGTGATTATATTTTCAAATAGTCTAGTTATTTGGTCCACGCTAGGATTTGATTGCCAGCTTTTGCATCAGCCCAAATGAACTGTAGTAAATTGACAAAGTAAAAATTTGGCAAATTGGCACCACTGAGATCTGTTCCCACTGCACACGTCACTCGACCCGTATGCTCTCGGGCAAAGTAAAAACTACTACAGCTAATGAGACTGTTCTCATTAGACACATACAACGTCAGAACCTCAAGTTCTAAGATTTGTCCTCTTTGGAAGCAATGTCAAACGTCAACAGCCCCTGAGGGTGATAAAGTGGTGAACACCCAATTAAAACCAGCAACTTGTGTTATGTGTTGTAACTCTGCAATGAATCTAAGCAATAAGCTGAATGTAAAGAATGGACATAGTGACTGTTCTGTCACTCACTGGTTTGTAGATTACTATTGTGAAGCATGATGGTCTTTTGAAAGTCGAAGTGAAGAGTATGTTGTGAATCCGTTATGAGAACCCACCAATTACAAGATAGCCCTGCCCTAAAACATCCCCTGCTTTGTTATTTGTTTGATTCTAAATTGGACCATCATTCACAAATGAACAGCATTCTGTAGTTAAAATGTCTTTTAACTAGAGATTGAGTCCATAAACTCATTAGGAAGATGTTTCCTTAGGATAGAACAGGTCAAGGAAGAAGTCATTTTTCTTATAGACTTCTATATGAACAGATTTATTTTTTGCAACCATAGAAGTCGCGTCATGCTGACTGAACCACAATATGGCGGACTGAATCCTGTTCTAAATACTCAGTATAGTAGGTAACATTTCTCTCTATCTTGATGTGTTTCCGCTGTGCCATAACCAAAGTGTATTTCTTGTGCCGCCTTTAGTGTGATCATTGACATTTATGTAACTTCTTCCCGTCTTTGCAATGTGTGCAGTTGGAACAGGCCATTAGAAGTTGCAATGCAATTCCTGTTTGCAGTGTACCTATAAATGTACTGTCAGGTATCACTGCATTACATTGATACCCAGGAAAACTTCTGAGTGAGTCTGTGTTTTTGTAAAGTCTAAGTTAGACCAAATTTTCAAATGTGTGTATGAAGCCTGTGTGTTCAGATTAGATTTTTAAAGCAACTTGTGGCGATTGTGTGCCCATAGTACTACAATCGCTAAATTGCCTCCATGAGTTGTGTGTCACGGCTGCTGATGTAACTGCCGAGCGCACTGATAAACAGGTCAGTCCAGAACACCAGCACGCACCCCTCACTTTCATCTCACTCACTGTCTTCGTCTTACTTCTGTCCGTCCTCCGTGCCCCAGTTTGCATAAACCTCAATTCCAGACATGACATTAAAGGTTAGCACAACAACATAAAATTGCATTCATCATTGCTGATGAAAATGCTTCAGCGTCAGTTTGACAGGCTGAAATAGAGTGGTGGATTATTAAGAGGCCAAGTCCTGTATCTTCTAACCGCAATTGTCCCGCAACTGTCCCAGAAAAAAACAGGTCAGTGGGATGGTCCACCTTCCACTTCACAGCCCGTTCATGGAAAGCAGCAGTGTTAAGTCTGACACACTGTCATGAGCGTGCATCGGTTTGTCACACCGTGGCTGTGAAGCTGTGACACTTTGATGAGTCCTCAGTGTCAGCTTGTTGATACCAAGTCTATGACGCCATCACATCCCCGTCTGCTATCCGTTGGCACATTCTGCGGAACTGTCAAAACACTTTCGAGATCGTGCAAAACTTGAGTGCAAGCAGCAGTGGCTGACAGGAAGATGCTGCAGCTCGAAATGAAGCCGCTTGCTTTTTTGATATATGTGACACCGTTCAATCATAATGGTTATTTGCTGGTATTCCCCCTCCAAAACTGCTGGATTTAGATATACTGAAGAATGCCAGGCAGAGAGGAAGGTTTGTTGACTTGGTTTAGGGTGATGTTGAAGGGGGGATAAAGCTGTGACCCAACCTTTCTGTACAATCCCTTCAGAACACAGTTCAAGGTAAATAGTCAGGTTTATTTCCAGTCATGAGGACAAGAAGCCAGATTCTGTAGAGAGAAGAGTCTCTACAGCCCTTGTCGTTTGTGTTTAATGCCAACTTAACAGTGTACTTGTGAAGCAACACTCTTCCTCCTCATACTCTTGCTACTTTATTCCTCATCTCCCACTCAAACTTAGTCATCAAATTAGTTTTTTATATTCAAAGATATAAATTTAAACTTCACAGGTTTTCGGAACATGCGTTATTTTCATCTTCACTGCTTTTCATGTTTTTCTGAGACGTTCGCTTTTTATTGCTAATTATTGTCACAGACCCGAACGGAGGAATCAGGCGAGCTCCCGCTGAGAGCTCGGCGCTGTCTCAGTTTGTCAGGTGTAATAATGGTAGCAGTTCATAGGCCCGTGTTCTATTTTGTGGTTGTGTAAGTCTGATGTCTTTTTTTTCGCATCATTATTTTAGACTGTGCCCTCTTTGTCTTCACATCCCGAACTTGAGTTTTTCCTGAGATTCTGCTGATACTGGGAGCCTAGATAGTACAGCAATAAACTGTAGCACATCTTCCATAAGTTGTTAAAGTCTGGTAAGTGATGTGACCCTTAAAAACTCATCTCTGTGTACCATAACTACTACATAAGTACTCTTTGAATAAAGCTGAAAACTGCTGTACATGTCAGCGGGATCTAAGGAGCCCATTATCCGACATAGAGAGCAGTCTGCAGGTCATGCTATATTTGAACTTGTAGTGGACTACCTGAAGGTCTGAGTATGACATTATTAGAAGACTGTGACCTTTTTGTCATTGTTCATGTGACCTGGCATATACTGTTAAAAAAAACCCACGCAGGGAAAGTTTGAGGGGAATATCCTGTCCCAGATGAGGAGTGAGTAATGTCTTTCATACAGTATTACCACTGATTAAGTAAGTCAAGTTATTAAATGAGTCTGTATTAGAATAATGTTCACTATGGCTGAACAGAAAGGCAAAGAGGACCAACTATTGAAAACCAGGTACCATAACATGGCATCAGGGACAGAGGGTATTTCTTTTTTTGTTGTTTTTTTTATCTGATCAGTTAGTAGTGAATGACCATCCCATCCCACTAATGTGTTCGTATTGTATATGGAAGCTGCAAGGTGCCCTGTGAACAAAATAGAGTAAACACAGTAAGCACAGAGTTGCATGGTGGCTCAGTGGTTAGCACCGTCACCTCACAGCTAGAAGATCCTCGGTTTGCATCCCGGCCTGGACCTGGGGATCTTTCTGTGTGGAGTTTGTATGTTCTCCCCGTGCAGCGTGGGTTCTCTCCGGGTTCTCCAGCTTCCTCCCACAAGTCCAAAAACATGTTGAGGTTAATTGGTGATTCTAAATTGTCCATAGGTGTGAATGTGAGCGTGCTTGGTTGTCTGTCTCTGAGTGTAGCCCTGTGATAGACTGGTGACCTGTCCAGGGTGTCCCCTGCCTTCACCTTAAGTCAGCAGGGATAGACCCCAGCTCCTTGTGACCCTTGTGAGGATTAAGTGGCGTATCGATAATGGATGGATGGATGGGAAATACGCACAAGCAAGCAAACTTGTGGAATGAGTTCTCAGTGCTGAAAAATATTTATGCGGGTCAAAATCTAGAAAAGTGTGATACTAATGCAAACCAAATTCCTGTGTATTAAACTTACATATTTTGAATTTTTTAAATTACATTTTTTCCTGCCTTAAGCTTAACTGTAACTACATCTCCAAAATCTGTACAGCTCACCTACGATTCTGTTCAAACACTGTAAAACTATTCTGAGTCATGCAAACTGGCAGGTTTTATTGGAAAAAAATTTAGAAATACCTGCTTGAAAAAGAAACTCAATTTGAAGAAGAATAATGATACAGAAAGGATTGGTTCCTTTGGTTTGTTACATATAAAACCTCAGAGGTCTGAATCTGTATTTTCAAGACTGTCATCCGCACACTGCAGGTTTGAAGTGGAAACACTCAGCTGTGGTGTTGACTGCTTATTTCGCTCATGATATGTCTTCCAGCCTCTATATATATAAAAAAAAAATCCCATATAGACATGTCAACAGGGTAAAAAAAAAATTGATTTTCACTCAAGGGGATCTTTAACCTTGCTGATTTTTCTGTCTCCTTTCAAGACTGAACAACACTTGAGCAGTTTTACTTGTCTTGCTGCCCTACATTGCTGCCATTGAGAAAACCTTGGTCATTGTCTACAAGTAGTGCTTTCAGGAAACACACTGCTGCAGCTCTGTGGCATTCTGAAAATTTCAGGTGAAAGAACACATTTCCCACCAGTCAGAATAGTCTCTAAAATAAAAAACTCACTAGAAAAATACCGTCTGCTTTGGCTGCTTGCTGCACTATTGTCAAGCAATGAAACAGCAGGGCAGAGTCTGACTGTGCTGAAAGGACGTCGGATGGCTAAGGCAACGGTTTGACATTTTGGGGAGATACACTTGCTTTCTCTCCTGCCTTTATTGTATATATGAACAGTGGTGGACGAAGAAAAATAGGACCATTGCATATGAACAGTTGACCCTATCTGCTCCAGGGCTGCCTTGTCATGGCTGACCCTGTACTCCTAAACCTCAACTGGGATGTGCAAAAAGAAAATTTCATAGTCGTAATATATTTGCAACAGTCTTCTTCTTTTGACATGGCAATCTTACTAGTCCAAGCTAGTAACATTTCAGCATCACTTTCAATACAGAACAAGCCTGAACTTCTTCACCCAGTTACAGCAATGGACATTAACATTAGAATTAATTAACATTAGTTAGCATTAATATTAGTTACTTAGGGAGAAAGGCCCACCTTGCTGCCAAAATCACACACCTTTTTGTTTCACTTTGCTCTACAATTTCTCTGAAATGTCCATAAAATTCAACTTCCCTGTGATTAAAAACAGTTTCATTCACAGCTTGGAGTGATTATACTCACATATAATAAATGTGTTTATTTTTCCCCCACAAGACGTTAACAGGAACTGAAATTTAGTTATGTGCTTCCAGCTGTTTGTAGAATTCTTTAATATGAGTTTTTTAAAAATACCTGCAGCATCAGGCAGCAGGAGGATCCGTATGAGAGTTGTGTGCATTTGTGCAGCGGGAACAACAGTGTCAGCAACTTCATTAAATACTGAGAAATAGAAATTGTGAGAGAAATACATATGCCAAACTGATTCAAACTATCTAAAGGCCAGATATGAAAGAACCTTGTAATGTATTTTAATGAGCAAAACTTCATGTGTGTAAACCTTTGCGGTGACAGATAATGTTTTTCAGTGTTTGGATCATGAAGCAGATTCAGTGTCTACAGTAACGTCTACACTTTCAGTACAAATATCAATAAATTCTGTGGTTACCTTTCATTAATTGTTTAGACAGGAGGTTCTCTGGTTGCAGTGATGTCACTACTGTACGTATCACTGCATTTAAACAGCAAACCTGAAAACTCCCTGTAATGTAAATAACATTGCGATTTTTTTTTTCAAAGGACACAATATCTAGCTGACAATAAACGTGTCCGAACAAGCGCTGGTGTTGCTGCTCTCACCCTGAGCACAGCTGTTATGTTCCCAGTGATTTTGCTGTAAAAGCTGTGAATCTGTGTGCTCGACTGTTTGTTATGCAGAAAAGCATTCAGGTTAATAAAGGCTACATAAGATCACAATGACATGCCACAAGATTTAAATAATCAATGAAGTCATTGCATAAATTACGCAGAGCCTCTTTTATAATGTGGATCCTGCTGCTGTGTGAGGGTCGCAGCTCAAAAGTCAAAGCAAAGGAACTGACATTTTTTTGGGCTGCGAGAGACCAACTGAAAGCAGATACTTTAAGACTGTGATGCTGAGTATCGAGTACTTTCATTATTCAGCCTAATATTGTGTAGGTCCCCTACATGCTGCCAAATCAGGACTACCCAATCAGGACATTATCACAGGGGGTGTGTTGTGGTGTCTGGCACTGGGGCACTGGGATATTGGCAGCGGATCCTCTGGTCTCAGTGGGTTTGTGGGGGCTTTGTAGTTTAGGCTTAGTTCTGGTGCGTCCCATGGATGCTTGATTGGATTGAGATCAGGGGAATTTGCAGGCGGGGTCAACTAAACAGTGTTTAGGTTGTTGTCAAAGCAATGTCCAAATGAAAGCCACGACCCAAGGTTCCCTAGATGATGACTGTTAATGTTAGAGATGGTTGGTGTATCTCATATTCTCTATTTAAGACATGCAGAATCATAAAATGAGCCACTGCAGCAAGTTGCTGGAGGTATTTACTGACCATCAACAGCTAGCTTAAAGGTCTCATCGGATAAAAATCCATTTTTACTGTGCTTTGTGTTTGTGTAAGCTTGGAGTGTAAAATTACAGCTGATAAAATATGAAGAGGTCTACTTCTGCCATTCCTCAAGACCCCCCACAACTAGTTATCCTTCCAGCTCTACATGCCAGTAGGACTTTTACTCAGCTTCAACAGTGGAACGAATAGTCGTCTAGTTCAAACTTCAAAGCCCATAGAGATGAAATGTTAAGCAGCAGTCACCTCAGAGCCATTTCCAAGCTGCGACACTGCACCACTAAACTACAGATTTTATAACCACAGCGTTGTCTGACAAACTCACTATACATGTGAATTAAAGACATTGGCTGCGCTGAGAACTGGGCAACGTTTCATTTAAAATGAGCTCTCTAAGACAAAGTTAGAAGTGAGACAAAAGTCCTGGTCTCACACTCTTATTTACATCTGTGTTGACTTGCTTGTTCTTGAAGCTGGTGGCAACAGCAGCAACTGAGCGGCTTTTAAAGCTACAGAACATGAAACAGAACTTTTACAACAGAACTAAAACCACAGGGTGATTATGAAAGGAACCATCTTTGCAGTGTTTTAAACTTGAAAATTGAAAGACACATTGTGGAAACACCTGAGGCTCATTCATTTCCTAACATCCATCCATTATCTACACACCGCTTAATCCTCACTAGGGGGCTGGAGTCTATCCCAGCTGACTCAGGGTCACCAGTCTATTGCAGGACTACACTTAGAGATAGACAACCAAGCACACTCACATTCACACCAACAGACAATTTAGAATCACCAATTAACCTCAACGTGACTTTTGAACTTGTGGGAGGAAGCCGAAGAACCCGCAGAGAACCCACACTGCACGGGGAGAACATGCAAACGCCACGCAGAAAGATCCCGGTGCCCCCAGTTTCCTAACAAGGGACCCAATATGAAACCTTTAACATGAGACTTGGTGGGTGTATACAGCAGAGCCTCAGATCCTTCAACTCTGCACTGAATCTTCACGGCACAATTATCAGTGTCTCACTCAGTGTGGCGATAATTTCTGTAAAGACTTCACAAACAGAATCATCGTTTGCTGTTTTATTACTAGCAATTCCGCATGCAAGCACAATCAACATTTAACAGAATTTCAGGCTGAGAGAGCAGCTTCTTCTCTTAATTTGTGTTTATACATTTTGTGATGAGGCTGCCTCACTGTGACAACACAGAACTTTGATGCATCGACATAGAAACGCTGAATGCTGTCCTTGCTAATATGCTTCATTTCTCAATACAGACACATATACTTGTGTGATGAGAACAGTGCCTAATATTGGAAATATTTGTTCAACGCCTTGTGTATTAATACTATATTATTCCAAGACACTGCTTAAAGTAATTACATTTCTTCAACACACTACTATGTAATTTGTTGGTGGTCATCACTGATAATGAAGTGACTGCCAGCCATTTATTTGGTGAATAGTTTTGCATATCCAGACCTTGAAGAACGATCTGGTTGCACCTCATTATCATTCTGCTATAGGAAATAGAAACATCTGTCTGGTTTGTAGTGGTCTTCTGCAGTGCTAAGCTCATAATGCAGCTGTAGAGACTGTGCAAAATACGGACATGGGAATTGTTTTGGTTGCATTTGCACGCAGAGGCTCGGTTGTTAGCACCGTCGCCTCATAGCTAGAAGGAGTTTGCATGTTCTCCCTGTGCAGCGTGGGTTCTCTCCGGGTTCTCTGGGTTCCTCCCACAAGTCCAAAAACATGTTGAGGTTAATTGGTGATTTTAAATTGTGAACGCGAGTGTGCATGTCTGTTTCCAAGTGTAGTCCAGGGTGTCCTCTGCCTTCGCCCTGAGTCGACTGGGATAGACTCCAGCCCCCCCCGCGACCCGAGTGAGGATTAAGCTGTGTATAGATAATGGATAGATTTGCATGCAGGGAGGCGAGCACTGTCATTAAAACGACTCTAAAACCAAGGAGGCCTGCAATATTGCATGATCAAAATCCTCTGCAAAACCTGTCACTGTCAAGCTGCTACTCAGCGGTTGCTGCTGGTTCTTATAGCGAAGGTGATTTTGCATATGGTGACATGCGGATAGCAGAGGGGGGGAGGAGAAAGCCAGATGAAATGCACAAGGAAAATGACAGTCTCCCCCTGCAGCCTATATTCAGCGTGTCAGACTGCTTGTTGCACAATGAAACAACCGGTCTTTTCTTTCAAGTTGGCTGCCTCAAATGTGACGCCAGAAGAAACACACCATGACAGAGTTAAAATGACACAGGGAGTGAAGGTTAGAAAAAGATAGAGGGAGAGAAGTTGTCATTTATTATCTGAGTTCATTTCTCTGCTGCTCTCAAAAAAATGATGACCAGCAGCAAGACCAAGAGTGACCAGCTTTGAACTTCACTGCAGTGCCATTTGGGTCCACTTTGGTCTTGACTGTAAATGGGGTCCACAGAGACTCTTTTATCCTCTGAGATGATCTTAGTGGTGCTGCGAGCGCCAGAATATTCTTTGTGTTATCATCGTATCTGAGTCAGGGCCGTCTGAGAGTAATAAGCAACATGATATT
This sequence comes from Stegastes partitus, assembly GCF_000690725.1. Lineage (NCBI taxonomy): Eukaryota > Metazoa > Chordata > Actinopteri > Pomacentridae > Stegastes > Stegastes partitus. The sequence goes on along the minus strand of NW_007578913.1, from coordinate 6,587 downwards.
ATGATTCCGCGACCTAAAACTGCTTTTATTATGACTAAGGTCGAATATCACTTTAGATGCATGCACACCTGCATTCTCTATCTCGAAAAGAAAGAAAACTAATCATAGTGACTTAACTCCTGTCATCCCCTTAATACTGAAACCATGTGTTTCAGTAGAAGTTCCTGCTTGCATGCTCTTTGGTTTTAAAATGTGTGGCCTTCAAATGCCTTTGCTACACAAATGATTCAATTACTCCTCCTTTTAAATGTGCAAGCCGAGATAGCGTTTTGCTGCCAGAGAGGGAGGAGAGAATGAAATTAACCTCGGCTAACTCCCTATGCCCTCGACACTTGTATTATGATTTTCTATTAAAACCCTATCTTTCCTATAATGAATTCAGTCCTTCTACAAGAGAGGCGTCCCAGCATTTGCACAAACTAAATTTTGTTTGTGTTCAGGTGAGCTCCAAGAAGACAGAGGCGCCGACAGCGACGGCGTGATGCTGAATGCCGCGACAGTCTTATTCAAATGTTGGGAGAGTAAAATAAAGGTTTTTTTACATCAATCATGTGAGCCAATGAGGTGGCAATTAGGGTCAAATTGAAAACCTTTTTGAAGAGGGATGAAAAAAAAACAACATCCAAATTGAAACAAGTGTCTTTAAACACATACAATAGCAGTCAAAGGTTTGGACGTGCTCATTGAAGACTTTTTTTTTTTTGCTCTTTCCTACCTTGTAAAACACATCTGAAGTCATCAGAACTTTGAAATAACATGAATTAAAAAAAGTGTTAACAAGCCACATGTGTTTCATATTTTCATTTAAGTAGTCATTTTTGATACTGTTGGAACCACAGATTTTTGAGGTCGTCTCCTGGAAAGCTTTCCAAGAAACAATAGAGTCTTGTCAGCAGTTAAGTTTCTTTTCTTCGTAATGCCTTTGAGAGCATCGGTTGTGTCGTGTTGAAGAAGTGTTGGTAGACGGCAAAACAGCCCAATTCAGCTGCTGCAACAATCCATCATGACTTTAAAGACGGGAAGGTCAGTTAATCCGGAAAATGTCAAGAACTTTGAAAGTTTCTTCAAGTGCAGTCTAAAAACCATCAAACGCTGCGAAGTAACAGGTTGTCACGAGGACTGCTGCGGAAAAAAAGAAGAGTTCATTCTGCTGTGAAGGAGAAGTTCATTAGAGTTAGCAGCCTCAGGAATCAACAGTTAAACTGAAGCACTGCAGGCTAGATTGAGATTCTTTGATAGTTTGCTTCCGTGGCATGTCTTCTTTCAGACTAGTGGAAAGAAAACATCCACAATATAAGTGTTGGTGCTTATTTTTTACTACACTTTCTTTGTGTGTGTAGTTTTCACTTACAGTACATAAAGGCCATTTACATTTTTTTCCGCCCTTCAAACTCCAGAAATCTCCACCTCAGCAGCACTTACACACACCAAACTACCAAGTAATTCCTCCCTATATTCTGTCTTCTACACAGAGGTTTGTTCATATATTACCAGATTTATAGAACATTTTATTTCTAAAAAACATGTAGAAAATGTTTTATTTCTGACTGTATTTTCTCATTTATGGAATGCTAGAATGAGATATCCACAATCTCCTGTGTAAAACCTTTGCCTCTACTATGTAACAACAACAATAATGATAATAATAATGATAATAACTTTATTTATATAGCACCTTTAAGGACAGCATTCACACTGTTGACAGTCAAAACATGCAAACACAGAGACAACCAAACCAGACATACGGCATAAGGAGACAAGACAAAGCAGTCAATTAAAATAAATAACAGAAACAATGATAATAGGATAAATGAACAATTAGCTAGAAGAGGATACTTATTAAACAAAAGCACAAGGCCATTTAAATAAATGAAGAATAAGAATTTAAAAATCAAAGATTAAAGAATTAACAAATATCAACAAACTTAAGAATTTACAAGCTGGTTTTGTCCAATGTATAAATTCCTTTTCTGCAAATTAGTGGGATTTTTTTTTAGATATATAACACTTCACTCACATACTGGAGCTAAAAAAAAAATCTAAAAAAAACCCCCATTGCCTTATTGAATATAATTACATGGGAAAGTTTCATGGTAATATTATTTAAAATTCTCAGAATTCAAGCAGCATCAGCATGATATCATGGGATTGTGTAACAATATCATGTTACTCGGGGCACTTATAGTGTTTGCACATTTTAAGCTCCGTGTGAGTCATGTTATAGTGTTAGATCAGGTTAGGTTAATGTCAGGGAAAGGAGTCTATGTGATGTGAAATAGCACGCGAAAAGCAAAAAAATGTGTCGTGATATTATTCATGTCATAATACCGGGCTGATTCCAGACACATCCTAACATCAGCTGTTGGAGACACACTGGGTGAGTCAGGCCTTATGGTAGAACTGCTGTGAAGAAGCCACTACTGAGGGAGACCAACACAACAGGATCTTGTGCTAAGCTTTTGATTTTAAACCTCCCTTTGATTGCTCCGCATAATTTCATCTGCATCTTATGTCCCCATTTGTTCTCAGTGTATAAATAGTTTGTCTTTGTCAGTTTGTTCTGTTGCCCTTCTGTTTGCTGCTCTTCTGCTCTCCTGCCGGTTTTCTTTTGTAGTTTGTGTTTTGATTTCTGTGGATTTTTGGATTTAGGTTTCTTAAATTGCCTTTTGTATTTTTTGAATGTATTTTCCTCTGGATTACCAGCCGCCTTTTGTTCGTTCACCCCAGTAAGTTTTTTATTATTACAGTTATTTCCCCCCCCCCACAACCTACCTGCAGTTGAGTCTTTTGCTGATGAACCCTGACAATTTCCAGTTATCCAACTACAACAAACTGACAAAAGGCAGGTACATTTCACTTAAGAGTATTATGAAGCCAGCAGAATAGAGAGCTGACAATGAAGGACATGTGGTTTAACATTCAGCTTCTGTTACTCCTGGTGATGGCAGTACAAATGGGACCAATCCACATGGAAGTAAAGAAGAAGACATCAGCTGTTGGGAGGAACTCTGGGCAGACATGACACCAACATTTACAGGAATCATCCTCCAGTCTTTCAGTCTTTCTGTTTCTATTGCATCATAGGATCTGACTGCTTTGACCACAGCACTAAGTGTGAGTTGTAACTTCAGCTCTATGACTATGGAGGAAACAGAACAATGGAGGTTGTGATGTTAGAGAAACATGACGAGGACATTTAGGAAGCAGAAAAGTTTCTCTCCAACTGTAATCAATAAGCGATAAGACTCACCAAACATCACCAAGGCACCTTTTTCTCCTCTGAAGATGTCCCTAAATGAATTTCCACAGGGGTGGTAGAAGCATAGTCAAAACATGCACAGAGGCTCAGGCTGCCCTAAAACGGATTGGACTGTCGGGTCACACTGCATAACAAAGGTAAGGAGCAACATTTGAGCAAATGACATGCTAAACAGAAACCCATCCACAGCCTGCTTTGTGTACACAGGTGGTGTGCATCTTCAGAGTCTCTCCCAGATGGGGATGTTGAATGCAGTTAACAAAATTGCCATTCCCCTGGGTTCATTCCTGTGTTTACCCTGAGGCAGACTTTAATACAAAGTTTAAACTGACTCAGCGTCTTGTAGCTAAACAAAAATGTAGATGGACGGTGCAAAGTTATTATGGCCCATACAGACATTAATGGGAAACATTCTTGGTTGAACAAAATGATCCTTGAATGCCCTTGGCTTCGGAATGACAGTAATCACACGAAGGTGCAATGTTAGTGTCTTTCTACTTAAGTATGCACTATACCACATCATACACTACATTAAGCTGACATGACATGACATGATACTGTAATTGCCCTCATTATCATATTATTAGAATTGATCTGTGCGGACAGAAGGTTGACTTCAGAGTGTGCAGCCTGAAGGAAAAGGAATAGAGTTGGTTAATGATGCTTGGTAACATGGCTACTCTGTCTGCACTCAAAGTAAAAAAGTATAAGAACTTGTGGCCCATACCTACTGTAGGACACGATGAAATGAGGTGGAACGAGAGGATTAACGCTGACGTTCCTCTGGGATCCGCACGTTTGTTCCTTTTGTGATCAATTCCCATTCAGATCTGTCGTCAGATGCACTTCCTTTGGCTGTGAGGCTTCAGGGGAAGTTTCCGTGCAGCTGCTTCGACGAAGAGAAGAAACTCGATAAACAAGATCAAATTGCACAGACAGACAGGGGATGAGCTGTTGCCATGGTAACCCCCCTACACCATTTCTCCCCAGAATCGAGATCCTTCATTCTAGATGCAGACGATGCAGGGGAGTCTGATCCTGCAAGACTCGGAAAGTGACAAACTGACAAGACACTAGTCGCTGTGGGTAATCTGGAGCGGGTGTCATGACCTGATGGCATCTATACAGTGTGTAGCTCCTTTGAGAAGGGCGACAGCTGCCACAAAGGGCATTTGTTAGTGGAAAAAGTGGAGCAGAGTTTGATGCAAAACTGCATTCCATACATTTACAAGCAAAAATAATGAGAAGACGCTTGCATAAGTGCACGTTTGAATGCACAGCAACACATGCAGAGATATCCCAGATACATGCAGACGTGCTAATCCCTCTCATATATTTCCTCAGTCCTCAGTGTGCCATAAGCTTCTATAATTGAGACACTCACATGCTTTTCTTGGATTTGAGCTGACATATACATCCATCCTTTGAAGCCCATGCAGACCATTTCTATAATGAGCCTCATGAAGCTCTCACCCCTCCCTCGCTTTTAGTCCCTTTTATCCGCTTTCAAAATAAACGCTGGAACAGTGGTGTTTTATTGATCACCAGATGGGGATAAAAAGCAGCATCTGATGTCTGCGTTATCGTAAACAAATCAAAATGCTAAATACACTAAATCCGTGTTTAATTTGCTCTAGTTTTTAGCCAAATATATAAAAAAGAGTTTTTTATACACACCGTCACCCATAAAGTTGGAATAATTTTTGTTTACAGACACATTCCTCTTTTTATTTCTATTTATACACATCAGTAATCACTTCTGACCAGGTGCAATGATTATAAACTGAGTCCCAGTTACCAGGTGAAACCAATCCTGACTTTGGGGTCTGACAGAAGAGTGGGACGTCCTGCCCACTGACACCATCAACAAGCTGGTGGACAGAATGCCACCATGTCTTGAGAGTGACAACGAAAGGGAGACTGAGGAAGTGTGTGACGAATTAATTCTGAGGCTGTTCAAGTCCAACACTGAAGAAGACGACTTTAGAGGTTTTAGTGCGCAGGAGGAAGATGAAGATAGCGATCAATGACTTTTCCTGGTAGGCTCCTGTATTTTTTATTTTTTTTAACCAGCCGTGTTACAGGCACTGTTCAGAAAAAAGCATTTAAGGTACGTATTTGTGTATGTTACTGATACATATTTAAGTAAAAGTTAATGAAATCTTTCTGTGTAACATCTTTCTGTGTAAATATCTCATGTTACAACATGAACACCTGCGACTTATAGACAAGTGTGGCCTATTTATGTACACATTTTTTTTCTTTTTAAAGTTAGTGGGTGTCATATTCAGGTGCGCTCAACAGTCTGAAAATTACAATATTTAAACTCAGAGGAAAGACTCCTATAACCAGCTGACAACAAACTGAACTTCAGCTCCTGTTGTGTCAAAACCCAAATTACATTTATTTAGTAAGTGTCAATAACCTGATTGTGCAACAAGGTGTTTGCCTGTAAGAGCAGAAACATTAGCAATCTTCCGAAACATCTTGCAAAAGGTTATCACGTACAGGCAGGGAAGTTTACAGTTTTCGACAGCCTTGCTCAGAGTTTGTCCCTCGTCAATACAGGTAGTTATGTTTGAGTTAGCTTAATTATACAAACAGCGGTAAATGATTAAAAGTAAGCATCAGCTAGCTAATTGTTGAGATTGTTCATAAATTCAGTCTGAAATTTTGAAAGCATTTTCTCATCTGTCATTTAGAAATGTTGTTTCACTTTCAGAGCAGCAGGGCAGTTACAGATTTCAAGCATTGTCTTACCTAAAATTGAAATATATTTAAAAGATGCCTCCTTTCCTTGTGAGAAATTACCCTGACTTACACTTGTGAGTGTGTCCTTTCATTGCTTGTTTGTCTAAAATGACTACCAAGCAACCATCTCAGGTGCTGCGACTGCATCTGGAGAAAATTGCAGGGTTGGCATCGCTGGGTACGTTCGCACGGATCTGCTCGGCTCATACAAACATGTCGTATGTTCTTAAGCGGTGATGTGCACAATGAGCAGGACAACAGCTTTTGTTCACTGAGATCGCTTGTCGTCAATTCACCTCCATACTCCGCTCTCTTTTCACAACTCTCTCTTTCAGACTTGCTTATCTGCAGACAGGTACTGAGCCTATCGCTGAAGAGTCAGCATCAATAAATGAGGCATGCACAGCGGTGACGTCAATGGTTCTGGCTGTCAGTACACCCGGATGTCTGTAACGTCCCTGCACCGGGAGGCGTGGGCGCCCATAGTGACAATGGGATGGTCTGTGATGATAAATGGAATTACGGGTGTTTTTCCAGGTAAATGCAACTTCTTTTCATTCATGACTAAACACTTCTG
>NW_007578912.1:186117-241226 GCF_000690725.1 Stegastes partitus | reverse complement strand
GGTGTCTGCTGCAGCCGGCTGACCACCAACTGGACCGGTCCACGGCGCGCTAACCCGACTCACACGTGTGCGAACGTGCTTGTACTCCACCATCGCCGCGTTAATGGGAACAAAAAAAAACAAAAAAAGCGTGCACACCTGTGAGTATGCATGCGCTGACCGCATTATTTACGGAATGTTTACATGCGTGCTTCTGTTTGCCGCGGTGCATGTGCGTCCACTTGTACGCCAGCTGTCCAGCGCTGCCCTCAGGAAGAATGTGTAATGGGGATAAGCTTCTTCTCCTGGCTTCTAGCGGCTTTACTGCAGATCTGTTCCAGGTGTGTGTGTGTGTGTGTGTGTGTGTGTGTGTGTGTGTGTGTGTGGCCGCCTGTGTTAAAACTACAACAAAAACACACACAAATGCAGTGCAGCCAAGCTCCCAGCTAGCTGCCCAACAGCTAACAACATCTCCATCTGAGAAAACAGCAGCAATAAGCCTGCACTGACATAATTATGTCATACTGAGCCATTTCAAGTTGAAACACAATTGTCAAAGCTCTCCCACTGTTCGGTCTTTACAAAGATAAGGGGAACATGGCTGTGCTCTATCTCTGTGCTACAACAAATTATGAGGAAAACAGTTATTATCAAAGTTGAACAGCCTCTTGAATTTATTTATTTTTTAAAAAACACACAGAATGCAGAAAAAAAAGAGCAACTTTGTTTTTGCAGGTAGCTTCATTAAATTAAATTCAATCCAGACGGGTATTCGCGTGGGGAAGATAGACACGTCATTGTAGCTTTTTTTTTATTACGAAGCCTTAAAGCTCAGTTGTGCTGTTTGGCCAGAGGTAAAGGCAGAGAAGCGGATTATGGTTAACGATATTATAGAGCTGATGCAGCAGGGTGCAGATAGAGTTTTGGCGTGAAGGAGGGTCTGCTGGGATGGAGATGGTGTTAATGCCGGGGTTTCTGACCTTGGATCACCCCCTCTAAACCCTCCATGCATGGGTACCTGTGAACACATTCAGCCCCGGAGCTCTCCTCACTGTAAGCCAATGAGGGAGCGGGACAAAGCGAGGCGGAGGAGGAGGAGGAGGAGGAGGATGTGGCACTTGCAGGAGGCTGTTTACTTGCATTGTTAATTTCATTAGCCCTCCGGCAACCACTTCAATATTTAACATTCTCGATTTGGCCCCCTTTTTTTTTTTTTCTTCTTCCTCCTCCTCTTTATTTTTTTCTCTCCTCTTTTAACAGGTTTGCCACCAAAGTCCAACAATTAAACAGAGTGGCCAAAGGTAATCTATCAGCACTCTGGTCTTACCACTTAATATAGTGGCACTCGATTTGCACTCAACTGAAGGAGGCCAAACCTTGTAAAAGCCACAATCCTTTTAAATGGGCAATCAATTTGGCAATGTGACTTTGCAGCCTGGTGTTGCTCAGCCATGCCTGTATAAACCAGCGATGTAGAGAAACAGTAAAGCATGCAGGGAACGGGGGGACGGCGGAGTGACGTGCGACACCTGATCCGTCGCGACGCCGAAAGACGGCGACTAATTAAGCTAAAATAAAAAGACTTTGCAGCTCTCCTACGAGCATCCGAGCGGCCGGGGTCAATGCCACGGTGTTGACTATAATCTAGTATGTGAATGTGAGCCGCAGTCAGTGTATTAGCATTAGCGGTCACATACATAGAGCGCGCCGTAGAGTGTGACAGCCTGCTAATGGCTCTGTCACAAAGGGACTGGAGTTTAGACACAGCTATAATCATGATCTCAATAAGCGTGTCACCCCACCAGCACACCAGCTCAGTCGTGTCCCCTGATATCCATACTGTGACATCATATGCGTACAGCCCCATGAAATCTAACTGCAGCTGAGAAGACGGCTTTGCATACTGCCAGCATTTCCAGTTGGGGAAGCAATAGTGTGACTACTTCGCACACTCCAGCGGCACTGTGTCAACTCACAGACCCCGAGGTGAATAATATCCCAGCCTCAGCCCTCAGTGCTGGATTGCACTGTTGGGGTCTCTCATACCAATAATTTATAACTGTTCTTTGCATTGTGGCGTACGAGCGGCGCACGCCGACGCATAACCTCACCCCCCTGTGCTGATTTATTAAACAATTTACACGCATAAAGTTCATTGGTAGGTGTGCCGGCGAAGGAAAAGCGTTAAAATATTGCCACAATAGCACCTAAGACCTTTTCATTTACCATTCAAAACAAATCGGACCGCAGCGGGCAGAGAATAAATCCAGACTTGTAAGTAAATACATGTAATTGAAGCAGCGGACTGTTGAAAATGCATCAGGAGCAGGCTTTTTCTATTATGGGGATATTTATCTTCCTTCCTAAACAAAAAGGCCAAGGGAGAAGGCGAGCGGGCGGGTGGGAGATGTGTTTGTTTTCCTGCGTTACAGTACCGGCTGGTTTGTGTGAGCGAGGGTGCACGCGTGTGAGTGTAATTGCTGCCTGTTATCATTAAGCGAGCCGGAGCGATCGGAGGATGCACAACAACCTATGAAGGGCAAACCTGGGGATATTGTGCATGACATTGGACGTCTGTGGGTAAGTAATGATCAGAGCGCCGTGTGACAGCCCAGCCTGAGCAGCAACAATAGCACATTGTTCGCCGAGCCGCGCGCCGCCTGTATCCAACTCCTACCCACTTCTTCATTAGTGCGGAAGCCCCCCATATTCACCCGTGCGCTCCTCTCCGTGGCAGGAAAGCCACCGACGCCGCTTCTCCGGCGCTAACAGAGACACTGTATTTAACAGTAATTTACAGAACGCCTGCCTGGGTGTTTTCACACTTCACGCAGAAGTAATTTTTTATGCTGAGGAGGCCAAACAGAGGGATTTGTTCTTCTTTGCCTCTCTGGGGTCATTCACTTATCCTCTGGCGCTCCAGCAGGTTCAAACCAGGGCCACATCACCTCGAGTATGAGGCGAAATAACCTTTAATTGAGACATAATCCCCGCGAATTGGATCGGGGAGTGGTAGATAATGAGCAATTGTCTGTTAACAACATGAGACAATTTACTCGGAGCTGAGACATCAAGATGACAGAACGCGGATGTAGGCCAGCAGGAGCAGATTAATGAAACCAGATACGACTGTAAATACTGCGATTTGAAAAGCCAAACAGCGACGCGGCTAAACGTCGGCGTGTTTGTGTCTTTAAAGGGTAAGGCCGGTTTTAGTTTTTATTGTAAACAAATCCCATCTGAAGACAAAATCAATGCACGAGTCGTCTCCCGGCACTCGCTGACTTCTCCAACCGGTCTCGGTGGCACTCAGCCTTAAGCCCATTCATTCCTAGTCCAATTTAACAGGTCACAAATATAAACTCTCATTTAAAACTGCTATTAATTTTCTCCCTTTTTATTGTCAGGTGTTGTTTTGTTACCTCAGTGAGCACTTTCTGCCTCCAATCACAAGGTTCCACATTTTCTGTCGTCCTTGATTTTGGCAATAAAATCTTCAATAGATCCCAACACTGTAAATGCATTCAGCTTTCATTTTCTCCGGGCTGAACAAAACAGCACCGAGAAATGTGTAATTCATGCAGAAGTCAGTGTATGAAGTTCATTTTATTTGCTGAACGTTGCAGTAAATACGGATAATGTCATTGAAAGCCGGGCTACAGTAACTCCCGCATTCACGCGACGAAATAAACAATCAGAAAAATGCTATAAAAGCGAACATGACTGACGTGAAATTAACTAAAATGCCCACTTAAGTCTATGGCAGAGAGGAATGAGCTCCGTCAACCTTTTGGAAACGCAGACATTATATGTGTTTTGTCGTTGGTTTGAGGCTCTTTCGTGGCGTTTTTTTGACAAGAAAAATACAGAACCTTATCAGCCTCATCTTTTTTTAAGGTCAGAGGATGTGCTGCGCTGCATCACCAAAACAAACCGGAGCGAGCGTTTCAATTTATTTTTTTTTTTTAAACTTAGTCACTTTGTAAACATGTCAGCACTGCAGGTAGCACAGCCATAAATGTCACTCAAGAGGCAGTGTAATTTCATTTTGTTTGGAATAAATAAACCTTGGTCCCTCAAACTGATTACGTTCCCCTCGGAATCTTTTCGGCTTGACTCCCGCTTTGATGAAACAGTGCCCCGCTTAATGATGCTGTTGATTCATATCCGGTGGGTATCGCGCCGAAAGGGAGAGAGAGAGAGAGAGAGAGAGGCAAAGGCTCAATTGCTGCTGGAATCAGCGAAGCCCCTGCTTCCATCTAACGCAGCTAAAAGAAAATGGACAGACAACAGCAATTCTTGTTTTTGCTGTCATGAATAAGTTATATCAACCTCCAATGTATGAGGGAATATGAAAAACTAATTACCATATTTTCCATTAATGGGAACAGAAAAGTTTTCGGTGAAGTTCTCAAACTGCAGTAAATTCAGTAATTATGGGCCTTTTCTTGTTATTCTTGTTTGGTAAGACGGGAAACTCACAATGAACAATATTCAGTGGATTTATAAGCACCCAGAGAACTCTGGTTGTAAGCTGATAAAGGAACAAGCTGAGCTGGTTTGGCGTTCTTGGGCTAAAGACAGATTTTTAACGGTAATAGGAAGCATTTATATGAACTCAAAGTCTGGCTTTGTGCCTGTTATTAGAAAAGTTAAGACAAACAATAAAAATGTCTGTTAGAACTCTTTCGGTTTGTAATTGCAGGCAGAAGCCCGTATACAGCAGTATCAAACATCCCACAGCTGGAGGCGAAATAAACTGCCGCATTCATAAAGGAGCGTGATTGATTCATTAGTCCAATATTTTTTATTAACACTCAAATATAAATAATCTACATTTGAAATAGAGTCCCGCTTTCGCAGTAAAAGACCCGACTTTTTAACGGGGAAGGGAAGACGCTTTCCTATAACACCGCGAAGGGCGCCGCATCGAGACGAACGCGACGTGGCCGAGAAACACATGAGAACGAGTGCGAACATGAACTTAACATGACTTCCCTTTCTGAACGGCTAAAGTGGGTTTGCAGAGCTCGAGGAAGCTGGGGATTTTGTACACTAACCCCTGCATCGATCCAGATCAAGCACTGGCAGAAAGCAGTGGGCGTTGGGAGCAGAGCCCCTTTGATCAAACAGTGGTCATGACTTCTTCAAGAAGCAGCAATCTCCCACTGAAGTCTGGGAACAGTGTGGAAGTCCCACAAGGGATTATGTCTGAGTATGTCAATTATAGTATGTACGCAGAGTTACTCAGGGGTAGGATCTGCCAATCTCTGCAGCTTTCTGATCCCACCTTGGCTCAAAATAGAAGGTTCCGTTGTGAGTATGCCAAAAACTTCAATATGTAATCACAACAAAACATTTACGCCACACACTGATGGCAATGCACTGCTTTATTCCAACACTTTGAGCTTTTAGTGTTTATGACATTATGCCAGCATCTTGGCACTAAATTAGCAGAGTTTTACACACCGATCAGCCACAACATTAAAACCGCTGACAGGTGAGGTGAATAACACTGATTATCTTGTTACAATGGCGCCTGTCACTGGGTGGGATATATTAGACAGCAAGTGGAGATAATGAGCTGGAAGCAGGAAAAATGGGCAGCGCAAGGATCTGAGCGACATCAGAGTAGACGACTGGGTCGGAGCGAACGGCGGGTCTTGTGGTCACTGGTCCAAGGAAGGACAGGAGGTGAACTAGCAGCATCCGTCCCACAGAAGAGCTACTGTAGCACTAATTGGTGAAAACACTGACGCTGCTGTGATAGAAAGTTGTTGAGATATGCATTGCATTTATGGAGGTTACACAGCTGCTGACGGCCAAAACCACCTCCAACGGCCACGTGAGCATCACAACAGGGTGAATGCTTGTGTCATTTACTGTGGGAAGAAGACACGCCAGCAGAGGCAGTGTCATGCTCTGGATAATGATTTGCTGGTTAACCTTTGGTCCTCATGGATGTTACTCTGACACTGCTGCAGACCACATACACCCCTATATGCAACCCTGATAGCCTCCTTCAGCATGATATCACACTGCAACAATGGTTCAGGAACGTGACGAATTAAGGTGCTGAGTTGGCCCCAGATGTCAACCCAATCATGGAGGCCACATCCTATAACTTACAGAACTAGAAGGACCTGCTGTATGTTCCTGACACCACAGGACACCTTTAGAGGTATTGGGTAGGTAATGCCTCGATTGGTTAGACAATTTTCCTATCCAAAACACAAAATTAACTTTGTCGACGTCATTCTGTTTCCTGATGTAGCTGCTTTGAACGCAGTCATGTGACATAAGCAGCTCATGACATTAATCACTGTGATGATGCAAACCATCAACCATCATCTTAGCGCACTTCACCTCGCTTAAATCATGAAACCTCTGCCCGAGAGGCGTTAAGCACCACAGAAGACTTTGTCATGGTGGCACTTTATTCGCTAAACCCCCACAATGCTTTCTGCTTGCCAACCAGTAGACCGAGTAACCATCCTCTTGAGTCCTGACAGTGTTAACAGTAAGATGCTCCATCTGGTGGTGCAACTAGGTACTACAATTAATCTCCAATACAGTATCTTAATATAGTTTTGATCGGTTAAATTATCAACCGCAATTAATCGATTAATCCCAACATGCATAACAATAGGAAGGTGTTCCTAATATTGTGGCTATTTAGTGTCTAGTATAACACAGTTTAGACTGTTTTAGTACATTTACGAACTGAATAGGATGTGGTGATTTGCTGGATTTTGCATGTGTTAGTATGTGGAGTACAATCTGTTCGATGACTAGATGTTTGTTAATATGGTTTAAAAATCTGAACTTTAAAGATCTGTCTTGACCTATAACAGCTCGTTAATAACTATGTTAAATTGTCGTTGAAAGCCTCCAAAAAGTTGACGTCAAGGTTTAGATTATTCTGTCAAAATACACCAATGAAGACCTCGAGATGTGGTTAAAAGTGTCAGAAAACGGTGGGCTATTTCGCTATACATCCAAGTACTGTGCAACATGTGCTCAAGTCCGACGTTTCCTATTTGTTTTGCCAGACGCTATAGCCAAACAATCCAAGCCACAGCAGCCCAAGGAGAAGCCTGTGGGAATAATTGCCACAACACAAAGTGACACCAGATTGCAAGTGCGCAGAGTATTAAGTGTGAGGGGGGAAAAAAAGGCAAAGCTCTTAACTTGTCAAACACAAGCAAAGTTCTTTAAAATATTACTAAAACGAGATTTATGTTAAAGGAGATAAACAAAAATGATGCAGTCGTAAATAGAAATGCCACAAAAGGACACGAGCCCTAAAAAAAAAAAAAAAACACAAAAACAAATGTAGAAGATGTTCCAACCCGAGCAGGTCTCTATTCTCTGCCAAATAAGATCAGTGTCTCAATTCCTGAAATATGTCAAGTCACTGTACACTTGGAGCTGATCCAAAACCAGATTAAAAAATGAAATGAAGATCTTTTTTTTTTTTTTTTTCCCTCTCCCCCCCCCTTCTGCTCTTCCCGAGTAAACACACTAATCCGCACACTTTGCTGCCTCGTTACTTGGGCTCTTAATTAAAATGCAAGCACTTCTCCTTCAGGCGGTTACCAATACTTGATGCGCTGGATTACCGGCGGTGAAGTCGGACATAATTTGTTTTTAATAAAACATCGGAGGGATTAAGTCGATTGAGTTTACTGAGATTTGGCTCCGAGGAACCGAATGTCTTGTAAATGCTGAGCACAAACAAGCCAACAAATGCTTTGGCATCTTTAATAGGCATTTAATTGCTCTTAATATAGAACAAATGATTGTAATAACAGTGATTCCTTACATAAATGCGGCGACTGTACACAGAGAATAGGCGCGCGCTAATGGGAGACTTACCTGTACATTTGCATTTGTTTACCCTAATTTAGGGTGAAATGGCTTGGTATAATGTTGGGAAGAAGTAGTATTAATTTGTAGCCTTAATTAGGAGTTTTATGGGTTGCCACAGTAGAGAGCACATAAAACGACAGCGTCATCACTAATTCAACATGGCAGGCCTGCAGAACACCATCTGCTGCCCAAGAAACTGTTAATAAAGTCACAATTATCTTTTTGTAAGCACTTTATTGAGAATAAAATTTGCAAATTAATTAGCTCCAAGTCAAGTCCACGGGTAAGAGGAGGGAAGGAGGGGAAGGAGGGGGGGAAAAAAGGCCAAATCACCAAAGGCAGAGGCAGTGCCATTTGATTCGAGAACGTTGTGCAACCAAACACACCCGTGGTGCTAATGATAATTTCGGGTTTCATTGCTGATGATTTGAAACAAAGGCTTTGTTTCACTTTTTAATTGCGCTTCACATCCACTTACACGCATTTTGTAATGAGGCTACACATTTAACCGTAGCCTCCCTCCTCTCATCACAACAAACAAAACCAAAAAGGAGAGAGGGGGGGGAAAAAGAAAGAAAAAAAAAGTGTCTTCGCAGCCAGTAATTGCACAGTGTGTTAACAGCTGGCTATCAAAACCCAGCAGGAAAATACAATTCACCCTGTAAAGTTGAGCATCAAGACTATTCATGATCAATACTGCCGGGCCAAGCACTTATCTGCTGTGTTTACATTGTTGTTAGTTTCTCATCAAGAACGCTTCCCTCATTACCAGCCTCCCCCCCTCTTCCTCCTCTCCGCCGCCGCCGCTTTCACTGCCTTTTCCAAGCTTTTGTCAACACCGGCACCGACAATAAATGGCCAGAATAGAGGCCAGATAATTTTGTTAATCCCCTTTGCCTAAGACCTTGAGGAGTTTAATTCATGGTGATTGTTCTGACTCCCCTTGCTGACGATCAATATAGCCCATTTCAGCACTTTTTGCCCGGGCTCGGGAAAACAGAAAGCCCTTGTCGCTCCACTCTTCTTTATGAAGAGTGCACTCAGACAAACACAGTATCCTTCAAAGTCATCAGATGTGCAGACGGACGGACGGCACGCGCACACGTGGACACAAACAAAAAGCTGCCGGGGAGTTTACGGCAGAAGTCACGTTCGGCTGTGTGTGCCTCGGTGCCTCCGAGCAGCTCGTATCATACATGTCTACCGGTTTCTCTTTTTCTTTCCTCCCTGTAATTGGCTGGAGAGGGGAAATAGTGGTAGAAGGTGGGGGGGCAGTTATTCCTTCCATGTGTGTCTCTGAAGCTCTTATCAGCGACCCCCCAGCAACTCGACGCCCTCTAACCCTGTCATCAACACACACATGACCTCTTCGTTTTTCGCCAACAGACAGGCGATATGAGCAAATATCTCGGAATAAAAGAAAAAGAAACACACATATATATAACTATATATATATATATATAGATACAGCCCGAGTCCCATCATGCAGCAAAAAAAACAGAAAATAAAACGAGCAGAGCTTTAACCATGGAGCGGCTCCAGTGTAAAATGGAAAATTGGTGACACGGAGGTTGCCAAATTAGCCACTGTGGCACCGTTTATTTCCCGTTTAAGGCAGAAGAGAGGACACCCCAGAGAGGGGAGGCCAACAAACACTTTAAACAGAAGAGAGGAAGCGGATGTGCAAGGTAATTGTTCTTGTTAGCATGATTTATGATTCATAAATTCTCCACTCACCCGGCATTGCCTTTGAACACACACACACACACACACACACACAAAAAAAAAGGGGAAGGGATAAAGAATTTCCTTTTTTTTTTTTTTCCAAACGTTTATAATGCTTAATTACCTGGGCTTGGCCGGCGGTTTACGTATTGATGTGAAAACACTGGGGCAATCACCCCGAGTCTCCTGTGTTTTTGTAATGAAATGTGCGCGGCTGCCTATGCATAACCAGATTTGCAGTAAGCAAGTGCACAAATTAAGCATGCCCATCGCTCAGACAGCGGTACCTCCTAAGTGGCATTTGGAAAATTACCTCATACATTTTATTTGCGGGCATGCTTTGTTCACAGAGTGGTAATTGACAGCGGTGTAATGAAATTGCAAGCAGAATCGCTGAATGTGTTTTTAAAGTCAATAACACAAAATGTAATGCCCCGCTGAGCAAGAGTTTGGGAATACAATTATGATCAATTTGAGTGCTGAGGGCGGCCATTTTGAATCAGCCTCATACAGAGACAATGGGTGCCTCTCACTCGGCGAGCTCATAAAACAACTTCATCTGTATTTGTGCTTATGGGGAGATTGAGCGCAGACAAAACAGATGCATGCTGCGTAACAGCTTAACCTCTTGGCGCTTTTAAAACCATTCATGTCTCCGGATGGAGCAAAACAAACTCCCCCCCCTCTCTGCTTGATAGTGTGCAGGTACACAACGGTTTGATTTATTCTTAAGGCTTCTGTAAACAACGCGCCGCCGCTGCTGTTGAACTCGTGTTTACCCATCAAAAATTTAAATTCGGCTACACTATCTCTTCCCCGGCTCAGGGTTTAGCCGTCCGCGGCCCTCTCCTCGTCTTTCGAGGGTGTTTACAGCAGCCTCGTCTCCTCCTGTAGCGAGCCGGAGAGCCTCCACTGTGTCACCTGCCACACTTCATAGCTCGAGCGCCGCATTCCGGCTTTACGCTTTGCAGGACAGGCCACACCACGCCGCTCCCTCTTTTTTTTTTTTTCTCCTCCTCCTCGTCCACCAGCTGCTTTTAAATGACCACTGGTCGAGAAGGCATGTCTGATTTATCGACTCGAAGGGAGAAAACAAGTTGGGCTGGGCCTCGATCTGTTTCAGGGGTGTGATTATAATGGGAACCTTGAGGAAGGAAGGGAATTGATAGGGATTATGAGTTTCCAAGCCTCTGTTTATCAAGTGGACGTGCGAGCATCATCTGTGGGAGCAGAGAAGTGCGGCGCTGACCTCGGTCCTGTACCTTCACAAGACAGAATTCCTTTGTATGCAGCGCTGCTTTGGAAACAGGAGACAATGCACGGAAAATCAATATGATTGTAGAACTTATAGTCTGTTTTGTAAACTGTAATATTATGACTGTATGTAATGTAACAGCTGCACATCATGAGATAAGGATCGGAATACAAAACAGCAACTGGGAAATGTAAAAAAAAATATATTTAACTATTAATCTATACCTGAGATTATTTAAATGTATAATTAATTTCCATACAAGTCAAAGTTTTCATGAACCTTCTACTTTATGATGGTGTATCGACTAAAATATAATCTTTTACTGTGGTGTAAGTGCCCGACACGGACCACACATTGGTGTATTAGGCTGCAAAAAAAAGGAAAATATAATCAGTAAATCACTAGAACATGGGATATTTTGTTTATATGGAGCTGACAAATGTATTTTGAGTCATAACTATTAACTAAATTAAAATTAATTTGATGTAATGAGTCATGGTTTTCATGAACTTCGTCACAGGGACCCTTATGATCGTCTATCTACTATTTGAAGGTTAGAAACTAAAGTAATACATATAATAACACAAAATAAACCTCCAGATGGAAATATGGAAAATGTAAGTAATTTTGTTTTCATGGAGCTGATAAATTTATATTGACTTGTAATTCCTAATGAAATAAGAATTAATTTAAGATTTAGATCTAATTATTACCTTCAATTGGTAAGAGGATTAAAAACTGAAGTATTGTACATAATAAAATATAATAAACCTTTATTGTAGTACAAGTGCTGGACAGAAAAGATGGAAAATATTGTAAGAGAATAATTTGAAAATGGCAGGTTTTGTTTTAATGGAGCCGACAAATGTATTTTGATTCATAACTATTAATTAAATTAAAATTAATGCAATAATTTAATGTAATACGAGTCATGGTTTTCATGAACATCATGATCGTGTATCTACTATTAGAAGGTTAGAAACTAAAGTAATACAAATAATAACATATACTAAACCTCTAATGTAGATGGAAATATAGAAATGTAAGTAATTAATTTTGTTTTCACGGAGCTGATAAATTTATATTTATATTTCCTCATTAAATTACAATTAATTCAATAATTTTGTTGAATAATTGCTTTTGATTTGTAATCAATGAACATAAAAGTCGTGGCTTTCATGAACTTCCTCATAGGGAACCTTGTCAGAGTATGTATTTACTAGTAGAAGATTAAAAACTAAAGTAATATAGATCATAACATACAATAAAACTAATCTAATACAAGTGCTGGACAGAAAAGATGGAAAATATTGTAAGAGAATAACTTGAAAATGGAAGGTTTTGTTTTAATGGAGCTGACCGTTTAATTAATCCTAATTAATTTATTTAATTATTACTTTCAATTCATCATCAATTAACAGTCAATCATGGTTTTCATGAACGTCCTCATGGGGAAGCTTTTGATCGTGTATCTACTGCTAGAAAATTAAATATTGTACATCATAAATTAGAATAAACTTCAAATGTAGTCAATGGAAAATATTATAAGAGGATGACTTTAAAATGGAATACTTGATTTATAATTCTTAAACAGGTTAACAGGGACTATCATTCTGACCAACTGCACACATTACGGTTAAATAAAACCTGTAAAAGCCCCGGTGAGCACGGTGCTATCTGATCGCGGCGCGCTCTGGCTGAAGTGCGGCGGCCGTCGTCGGTATCGGACTGGTCAAACAACACGATCAGATTGCACGCTGGCTGGACGGCTCGGGAGCAAAGTGAACGGAGGCGGCAGCAGCAGCATCTTGTTTTTCTCATTAGACGCTATCAGGTAGTATCAGCTGACAGAACAGGCGACGGCTGCGTAACCTCCAGACTCCAGATGGCTGGGCTTCCCATAGGTGCCGGGGGCGAACCCTCTGACCTCGTCGCTATGGTCACCGGCGCTTTGTTTATCACATGCCTCGCTTGTCCGCAGAGATGTACGCTGCGCGGTGTCGTTTGTTCTTTATCAGGAAGGGCAATCTGGCGTGAGTGTACCAGACAACAACTAGAAATGCTGATGAGGTGCAACAGCATGCGGGCTTTCGCGGGAGTTTCGCTACGACGCTGGTTTCTGAACGGAGCGATCCACAAAACAAGTTCATGAAAGTTACAATAAGGTTACTGGATCCCTTCCAGAGAAAAAGAAAAATCCAAGTCGCGACCTCTGAAGTGGCGCCTTCTACAAATCCACTGTTGTCTTCACTCAAAAATATTAAACTGCTGTGGAGTGCTCCCTCTCAGCGGGGTGGGACGACATAAATCTGTTTCATGATTGTACCGAGACTGTTAGCCAACTTCCAAACGGAGCAGTCTGGTCTGTGATAGCGTCAGTATTTCAAGCAAGTGGATGACGGAGATGTCGAGGTGCTGCACCCGCTGAGCCAAAAAGGAGGGAAGTCTGGGTGTTGACAGTCGGGCATTTTGTTTTTCTTGGATGTCATTGGCGGCGGGGACGACTTAGCAGGACGCAGCGTTCTGAAATGACTCGACAGCAAAGCTCTTCCAGGGATCAGATCAAAGTCCACAAAAACCATCAGCGTCTACAATAAACCATGTTGTGATCCATCCAATAGTTTCAGACATTTTATTCTGAAGCACAGATTTAAACTTGTGAGTGAGGTTATCGGAGGTTAAGGGGGTTATCAAAGTCTTTTGGGTGCATCCTCTGGGGACCAGGAGGATCTGTACTATGTTTCATGCCTGAATGTACAGTAAGAGAAAAAAAAAAATCCAAACAAACAAAACAAAAAAACAACATTAAAAACAGTTAAGAGGTGCAATTTCAAAAACTGTAAAAACAGTACATAAAATATGGCAAAAACAAAAAAGGTTAAAAAAAAATCTGATTTAAACAGGAAAACAAACTACTATTTGTTTTAATGCAACATCCTCAGTTTTGGCCTGTTTTGTTTGTTTGTTTGTTTGTTTGTTTGTTTGTTTTCTTCCTTCCACAGTAAACATCTACATTCATATTTTTTTCCTGTGATTTTACAAAATATTATCCATATTTTAATAAAATTAGAAAAATTGTATAAAATAACAGTTAAGAAATCATTTACAATTTTTTATTTCATTTTTTTTTCTTTCTTCCAAATAGCTAAAAATAAATCTGTAAAATTGTGTTTGCTGATTTGAATGCAGTAAAATATAATACATTTTTAAATGATATGTCATAAATATATTGATTATTTGATGTGGACATGATGACCAGTTTTAGCCTGTTTTATTGACTTTTTATTAATAAATTTATAATTTAACAAAAGAGGAAAATTCTGTGAAATAATAACTTGCTTCAGAAGTGATGGTTAGAAACTGTTTTATAATGTACATGAGATATCGTGCGTCAAATATTTGTTGAGACGTCACAATAAAAACAACAATCAGCGGCTTTATGGTGGAAAACTCACAAGTCAGTCGGACAAAACCTCCGTTTGTATCCTCATGAATGTTCGCATTAGTTTTACAGACCAAGTTATCGATCCACAGAGTAAAGGCGGTAGCATTACAAAAAATAAAAACTACAAACCGCCGCCATGTGTCATTTCAAACACAGTCTCAAAGGAATCAAAGAAACTCTTTATACTGAATTGAAGGTATCAATGTAATTCCCAGGTTCTACTTTTCCTCAAAGTAGTACTGGGATGAAAAACCTTCCAGTAAAGTCCTCACAATTCAACGACATCGGTCTGAGACTGCCGGCCAGGACTGTCACTGTGTTCATGTTTGGAGCTAGTAAGATTGGATTGACATTAGTGGATATTGCTGTTGTGGCCGTGTCAATAACCTTTCAGTCTGTGAGGGGGAGCCACGGGAACCTTTCCATTCCCTGATCTAATTAGCTACCGACTAAGCTAACTGAACCCGGGCAATCCCCCCCGGCTGCTCCAACCACCGCCGGCAGCCAGCCGGGCGGAGGCCAGAAGGTGGGCTGCCACCTGAACTTGGTGCACTGATTACAGCTGATCCCTCCGGAGTTAGTGACGGATTGCGCTCCTGGTCTGCATCTCTTGTATATGGTAACCACATAAAGCAAGAGTGACAAATAAGAGTGGAAGGAGAGCAGTCTGAAGGCTCGGCAGAGGTCAAACGGATCCAAGTTTCCACAGTGGAGGGTATCGGACCTGACTGGGAACAGAGGAGAGCAGTCTGAAGGACAATGTTAAAGATCCAAGTCTGCACCTTTTCTCTCTGAAGTTGACTCAAAACTTTGAGCTGCCAACAAGAGCCAGTTTGAATCATTTATCAACCCTAAGCTCCATCAGATGTCTCTGTAAAACTTCACAAACACCCGTCCTCAGCCCTTTGTGTCAGCAGTTAATTAGCGGTTAACGCACTCGGTCTGCCCGGAGACACATGAGAGCACATCAAACAAAATGGCTACCTTGGTTTCCACGTGTTTATCCTCCAACTGCAGCACCACGTCAAACCTGATACTATACGGAGGGCAGCCGGCCGCCTCTCAAGCTTTTGACCCTCCACCAGCTGTCCACTTCTTTTAGAATTCCCAAAGACCTGCTGCCCTCCTGCGGACTGAGCCGGGCTCCCTCTCTCTCTCTCTCAGGCCTTAATTCACAAGCATCGTCTTCTGCGGCGTGAGGTGAATAACTTTTGCAAGTTTAAAAAAAAAAAAAGAAAAGAAAAGCAGTCACCTTTTCAACAATGAAGCTTTGGTGCCGCACGTCGTGCTGGTCAGCGTCTGTACGAGTGAATCCACAAGAGCAGTTGAGTTTCAACGTCAAAGTGCAGGTTAAGTGCGATAAGCGGAATGAGCATATGCCAGGGGGAAGATAATGACTAAAAATGACTTTCCATCTCCCTTACACAAAGAGAGACAGGTACAGGGGCACAGCTGCTGTGGAAGATTAATGGTGCTGCCAGATGTAGGGACTCTGGAGAGGGTGACCAGCTCATGGTGCTCTTCACCAGGCTGGAAGAGGACAAAGCAGCCATCAGAGAAGCATGGACAGACACGGGCAGAGCTGTTGATTCATCGCCGCGTGCACGCCGTATGATTGCATGACGGCAACGAGCAAAACCTGCCAGAGACGACGAGCCGAAGGTGTGCGGAGGTTCTAATAATGGTATTTTTTGCTGGCGGTGATACCTTAAAAGCTGCGCCTAAATCTCTTCGATACACACAATAATCCTTAAATAATGAATCACCTTGCATTGATGACACCTTGCCAGTAATGCAAAACATATTTAAAAAGATTGACTTCTATTCCACACCTCATTTCGCTAAAGCTGTGTGACACACTCTGAATGTGAGGGAACTTGTAAAAAGCCGAGCATTGTCACAGCTGGCTCCTACGCAAGAAGTGGGATCATTAGAGGCCAAAATAATCGAACAAATTTAGGAAAAGTGGCAGGAATAAAAACACAAACAACACAGCGCTGCTTCTCTTCCTCTTCAGTCACCTCTGACTCACCTCTGGGTCACCTGAGCGAACGACACGACCATCACAGCGGCGTCGATACCGCAATTTGTTTTTTTTTTTTTCCCCCCGTTTTCCCCGTTATCAAGGTTAAACGGAACAAATCAATCAATCATCTCAGCTGGTGCAAAAAAAAAAGGGGGGAAAAGTACCCTGAATGTCCGAAAATAAAGGTTATAAATAATACGGTAAGAGAAACCTAATGCTTGTGATAGAAATTTCTCAAAAAGGCAATTAACTGTGGGGAGGGGAGAGGAGAAACCTGAAACAAATGCCTTCTGAAAGCCCTTCTGCCAAATCTCAGATGCGGGGACACCGGTTCCTTGTTCTCAGTACAGAGAGAGTTTCAATTACATGCAGTTTGCCCTTGGTTGGGCTATTTCAATATTTTATGTTGATACATTACCACTGCAACACGCCTTCATTCATTTTCATTCAGAGGAAGGAGCTTTGAGCAAAAATAGACTCTTTATCAAGCCGCGCTCGGTGTTATATTATTGTGTCTGTCTCGATGGAAAATAGATCATAGAGAAGACAGACTGCCTAATACATAAATGAGAAATGCACAATTACTTTTCACATGGATTCCTGCGGAGCCAAGAGTGGCATTGAGATTGCTCTGGCATGGCTTGCGCAATATCGGTGACATGTCTTGTGAATGTTAGCATGTAATTGGTTCGAGCAAAAGCATGCAGTGATACATTAAGGGTGTGTTTTTTTTTTTTTGCCGCCTCTCGATTCGGCGTAACGCTGGGTTACTGACACAAACCAGATAATAGAGAAAGGCATTTTACAGTACGCCGGGGACCGCTTCAAATGGATATGACATCACGTGACGCCGAGGTGTACCGAGGAGGGTCGCCGCACACCTGCGCGACTTCCCTCAGACGACGGTGACATTTTCACGCGCAGGCCACTTGACAAGCAATGACAGATATGCGAGTGCAGGCCTCTTGTGACCTTTAAAGCACACTCAAAAGACTCGGCTGCGAGAATTTCAACAGTAGCGCCTCGAATTGTCTTTGAGTAAAGGCCACAGTGAGGGTTAATACGTCCCGCATCGGGCGGCGTTGTCCGGAATCTGTTTCCCCCCGCCCAAGATTTCATTAAGCTTCTTAGCGGGGGGAAGGCTGCGAGATTGATTGGCTGCTGGTATTTATTGGGCACTGATGGCCCAGGTGCTGTGGAATACAAGCATCAAGCTTTGTTTTTATATCTGGTTTATAGCACAGCTGTTTCTGCTAGCGCTGTGCACATAATCACAGCGAAGACACTCAAATCATCATCAAAAGCTCCTGAAATGCAAATAAAAAAAAAGAAAAGGGGGGAAAGAAAGAGGAGCTTTTCTCACAGCGCTAAAGGCATGTGGTAAAGGTCAAGATGCCTCAGAGGAAGTTTTCGCGCCGCAGTCCCAAACTTGACGGGAGCCTCCTGCAACACTCAAAAGTTTGTAGCTCGTAACTGCAATTGCCTCATTAAAAATATTACACGCCCCCCCTCCCACGCCAACACCTTGCTCGGGAGCCCGCGCGTCCTCCAGAAACATTATTGGAGCGGGTGGCGGGTCCGCCGGAGTGCCACTCTAATCATTGTAATGCATCTCTGTTCTTTTAATTAAGGGATAATGTCCAATTTCATGACGTTTATGAGGTTATAACATCCATTAGCCTGCAACAGATGCTGAGGCTGAACAGCTAACTAGCCTCGAGCTGAGCCACGCGGGTCCTCCTCCAGGCCAGCGAGCCACACTGTCCGGCACTTAATGGTGAAAGACATCCACGCCGTCGCTCCACTTGTTCCCTTTTTTTTTGGATGCTAATTTTTTTTTTTCTCCCCCCATACTTTTGTCTCCTATTCTCTCTGTATCCATGCCGTGTTTCTGCCTCACAGCAGAAATTGGAAGGAGATTTAAAGAGTATAGCTATTGAACTTTAAACAGCTTATAGCCATGGAACATAAAACTGGCATTTAAAATTTGTGATTGCAATTAAACGCAAGTTATTCGCAATGAGAATGTCAAAAGCAGTTCTAATCATTTTTATTGTGCCGCTTAATTATTGCATTGCACTTTTTCCTCACCCGAGCCAAATGCTTTCTGGGTGCATAATTTCAACCTTTAGCTCCTCTTCTCACGCTTATGCCAACAGCAAGATGAGCAGTCTGCTCGCTAGCCCCTCAATTCCAACAAAATGAGTCTGCCTGAACCTCTCCAACACTCTATATTCTTTGGGCCTACAGCCAGCCCTCCTCTCAGTGGTGACCTCAATTTTCTTATAAATACCTTTCCTACCCATCCCAGTGAAGGGTGAAGGACACAGTCTACTCAAAGCATCAATTGAGATATTATTAGTCTGCTGTGGCACCAAACTATGAAATATTTATATCCATAGTGGGAATTAACAGTGGTCACATGCTAAAATGGTGGCTGATGCAGATGCAGTGGCAGAAAACCAGCCACCATTTGGTCGCATTGTGTCCAATGACTGGTTATTCATTTCGTAAAACCTTCAGGTTTGGGGGGGGGTGGGGGTGACAACGCAGGGCGGCACTTTGGGAGAATTTAGCACCAACTTCATCGAAAACCCGTAGCAGTTTATTTATCACAGGATATCCGTCTGGTCACAAATTATCTTTATGAGCCCGTCCTCCCCCCCCCAGTAGACCAATCCACCACAACTCCCCCGAGGCTCCGCTGCCAACCTCCTGTGATGGAGACTGACTGGAATTGGCATCGATGGTGCCAGGTCTCAGGATCCAGGCTTGGAGGACAGGGGAGTGAGATAGACTGGCCGTCCCCGGGGCAGGGTGAGGGTCTGCTGGGCAGCTGTCCGGTAATTAGTGTCCTCCCTTGTGCTTGCCCCCTGGCATCTGTCGGATCAGCGGCTAACAGTGCATGTGGCCCCCATCCAGCTCTCAGGACGCAGTTCGGTTAGAACCATTAGGCTTTATTTAATCACACACACACCTGCAGTTAAACACACACCTGGTCAAGTTATGTGATAGATGTGACGACGCGCAAGTGACGTGTGCACACCCCCCGCGCAATATCACTGAAATGTCAAACGATTCAAGTACCTTATGGAAGTCCTATTGCTTCTAAGTTCAACATTTAGATATTTACACTTACGTAAAATGGAAAAGTCACAGCTCAGATTCACTAAAATAAAAATACAGGCCTCAAAGTGGGAAGTCAATGCAACAAATGTCAGTAGACCTTCTGTTTTTTTGAGGACGCACTCAATCCTGCTTGGCTTGAGGACACCAACATCGCCATTTCTGCAGAGATGTTCTTCAGATACCGTTGTAGTCAGCTGCTCTTTGCTGGAGGGGTTGTGTTGCTCTACCTTAATCTCTAAAATACCAACATGCATGGCTATAGTTTTTACTTTTTGTTCTTCTTGAGAAACTCTTGTGTGATTTTGGCAGTGCACTTTGGATCATAATCATGCTGGAAGACTGATGTTCTGCCAAGCTTCTGGAGACTACAAGTCATCTTGCAGACAGTATTTTGACAGATATTCATGTTGGCATCTATAAACATCCCAATATCATGACCTCGGTGCTTCACTGTCAGGACGACGCATTCACTGTGGTGGTCCTCAAACATGATGGACCCCGTCTAAACCAAACTACTTTATCTCACCATCTCACCTCAGAATGTGTTCTCCAAATTCATCATATTTCATTTTCACGTTCATGCAGACAAACAGTCAAAAAGCGAAACAAGTTCTGGTGTTCAAAGTCCATTTTATTGCAATTAGGCTGACAGGAAATCATAGTTTCACCTCATTTCACTTCAGTGATCACAGGTTTTCTATTCACTTCTGTTGCATTAGGCTCCTACTTTTGCATTTTCAACATAATCCTTTCAATTTATTTGTATTGTATTGTTCACAGGTGGAAAGTCTCGACGTCTCAGCTTAGAAAAATGCAATTATTGAGACATTTGATATTTAAGAGATATTACACAGCAGTGCGGTCGTTTCTGTTGTACCCTCTGTGTCGATCTGTCTGAATATAAGCCGTGTGGGACGAGCAACTCTCAAACCTTATTATGAATTTCTCCTGTGAGAGTTCAACATTACTTGGGCCATTCTTCTCATGCTGACCTGTGCGGCCTCTCCAATGCGGCTCTCGCTGACCATTTCCAGCCACAACAATGAACTTTACAAAAGAGAGGGGGTGGAAGAAAAAAAAAAAAAAAAACAGCTTTTCCCTGGAGTCCAATCTCTCAGAAGGGCTTTGAAAAGTCAGACTGAATGAAAAGAACGCTACGCACCATCAATGCCTCAATATGGATATGCCGTACAGTAAAACATGCTATGAGACAACAAAGGCACTCTACTTTTACTGCACTTTGTGTGGCCCTGCCTCTGGCTTTCATAAAGCAGTTAGTGTTTACCACACTTGGCTGAGTAATAACCCTGTCGTAGGACAAACACAACTGTACCCTGAAGATATAACTCCAGAAATCCGGTGCTGGTCAAGTCTCTATAAATCCCTCCCCCCCTCTCGCTCTCTCTCGATTTCGCTCTTTGTGTTACCCCTGTATTACGTACACGCTGCACTATAGTTCATAATATCTTGGTCAGAGTAACATGGTCCGTTATCCTCTCCTCTGTTGCTTGAAGCGCTCTTTATCCAGTGTGCTCATCCTTTTCCTCTAATTCTTCACTTCATGTCCACACATAAATCCCCATTCACAGTTTGAATTCTTATCTGGAACTTTAGTGTCGTATCGGTTTGGAAATGGGAACATTTTCTTATGATCAGCCGGTTCTGACAGATTAATCAACCTGTCTGTTTTCTTTGAAGCTGCTTTCGGATGGCGCTCCGGTCCCTCTCCCATGCTTTACTGCTCCTTTCTTCTTTGCGGTTATCAGTCTCGACTCCCTCAATCCCTCCCTCCTCCCACGGTGTCGTCTTCCACGGTGCATCAGTCGGCCTCAGTCGCACTTGGAGTGAGAGCCTAAGTGTCCTTGGGTGAAGGGGGTTCCCGAGGAGCTAATGGTTAGCGCGGTATGACTAATGGGGAAAAAGCGTGACAAAATAAGACAAATGGTTTGGACCAACTTCATTACCTAAGTGACAGCTTGACGGTCCTGCTGTATAATATGGTATTTTTCATCTGTGACGCATTTGGCAAAAGAAAATGACGGCGGGAGCAGGGACTAACTTTTTTTATGACATCAAAGCGCTGCTGATTTTATACCTGCCTGAGCAGCAGAAGTAGTTGGGAAAGTTTGGAATTTTTAAAGATGTTGTGCGCTTTGAAATACAAGCATACAGTACGCGGAGCGAATTTTGGATTTGGAGTAGAGATACAGTATTCTGATGCGTTGGAGAGTGTCTTAGGTTTTCCCGACATCAAACTACCAGGCAGATTGGCACCTACAGGCTAGCACTGGCAGACTGTTTACTCACCAACCTCCCTTTTTTGTATTATACATCTGTGGACAAGTTCTCACCGGAGACGGAAAGCACAATGGCACACGGAAGCCTTTGTGACGCGTCGGCATTCGACGCGATAAAACCTGCTTATCCCGCGGTCGGCTGTGGTAATAAGACGTATTCCTAATGACGGGAATCTGAAAGACTCCTGCAGCAAACTGTTGAAGAATAAAAAACCGTTGCCTTGTGATGATGAAACGCTCTGCGGTGTTGACAGCTGTTTCCCCAGATCTCATCGGAGGGTTTGCGCTAAATAAAGCTTCATCTGCTCGATATCAGACCAGTTAATTTTTCATGAAAGGAAAGGTCATATCATCCACTGTAATCTCAAGTCTCGGTCCCTGTGTATCAGCGGCTGCCTGTCTTCTCCTGTAGCATACATTATTCAACAAATACTTGGGAGTTCTTCTGGAGGAACACTGTGGTTTGCCTCGCTGTCTTCCTTTGAATTACACAAATTCCACCACGATATTGCAAAGGTGGCTTAAATAATTCACAATTTGCTTTTCCTTTCTTGGTGTCGAAACCAAAAAGAAGAAAAAAAAATCTGTTGTTTTCTGCACACACAGTTGACAGACAAGAGAAACAAATGTTTAAAGAGAAAGAAAAAAAAGAAGCAGATAGGTTTTAGAGTGTTTCAGCGTCTAATTCTGTCTTTGAATATTTGCATGAAATCACTGTTTGAACTTCTCTTTTGAAGTGCGGATGTTAGATTGATGTTTTTCCCTTTGTGATGTATTCATCCAGACAATGAGGTCAACAGCCGCTCACGGGGACATTTACAGTTCAATTTCGACTCAAGTTAATGCGACACGTCTCCCCGAGCTAAACTCCACTCCACTACACCTCAAACACACTGGCTATCTGCTAATTTGAATTTGTTCGGCATTTCAGATAAATTAGAATATTTTACACCATCCATGTTGTATTAAATCAAATTCGGCTGAGTTACACAGAATAACTTTTTTTTTTTTTTTTCTCGGAGGTCTGCTGAATGTATTCCACCTTCAATGGTACATCTCCCAGACTCATTCCTGTGTAAATGCTGCTGGGCCTCGGCTTGCTGCACGCTGCGTTAAAGCCAAGGAGTCATTGCCTCTTCTGAGGGGAAGAATCCATCAAAACCACCAGGGAATAGCTAGGTAGAGCAGCTGTCTCCCAGTAAGGGAGGCGCCAAAAAAAAAAAGTGGCAGAGTTGCAGATTATGTGTTATTGTTGAGCTTTCAGTCCTCACTTTCTTTCTGTTTCCAAACTCCGAGCGCATGTTGCTATTTTAGTCGATGAAAACCATCGCTTGAGCGCCGCTTTTAAAGACCTCCTCTGGTTAACGTGAGGTTTTATACCTTGATAACATGACCCATGTGTCGACACCATTTCCAACAAAAATACTAATTCAGACATGTGGGGTTTCGTATGTCACAAACCTAAGGAGCCAATCCAGTCAGCAGGAAGGTGTGGCTTTCTCTATCATTATCCTTCTTCAGAATCACTTCTGAAGATGGATGGCTGAACTATTCCAATCATGAAAATTCAAACTATTTAGCACCGAGTAGCTTTAGATTGCATTGTACATGAGCCGGTGTGCTTGAGCTGCAGCAAGACTTCCTACATCCACACATTCTAGAAGAGGCACTGGTCATTTTGAAGGCAGGACAGGATTATTTTAATAGAAAACAAATCCAAAATATGTAACTTTAATGCATAAAGATGAGGTTTTAGGGGTTTAATTGAAGCTAATTAACCTAAGCAAGTCTTCAACCCTCTGAACCTGAGCAGTTTATAGACATTTTGTTTGCTCCCGTCACATTTTTACTCACTTTTACTCTTACGCTGTTTTTTTTTTTTACTGCAATATAAAAGCCTGTAGCTCTACAGAAATGGCCTAACCATTAAAAGAAGTAGAGAAAACTAAAATATACATATCATTCTGTGCAGTGCAATGAAATCATGATGCCATAAATAATGAAAAATAAAAACAAAAGTTAAACTTACAATTTTACAAAATAGAAAATTTCTGGAAGCAACATGTGCAACATTTTTCCAGTGCCCCCATGTGTTAGTAGTACTGGAAAACATATTATACTATACACACTACAGGTATTTTACTGCATTTCTATTTAGTGTCCATCCTTGTCTTGTATCTCTCAGTGTAAACACAGCCTGCAGTTCAACTGAGCACAGCATAAAAGTGAATTTTTGTTGATTGTTCATCCCAGCAGAGTCGTTAATGGCCGTTCAGTTTGTCAGAGAAGCACATCATTTATGGGCCTTTGTGGTTCCTGCAAAAGGTTCATTTTGTGTAAATTTTTAAAGGAGACATGTAGAATGAAGTGATTTTGATTGAAAATCCCAATTTTTTGCTTTGCTTAGAATAAAATATAATGGAATGGAAGAGAGTAGAAATACTTTATTTCTCCCAGACCTGGGGGATTATTTCGATACAGCAGCAAAAAAAGAAAACACCTATTCACACCAAGAAAGGGCTAAAGTTAAATACTATTAAAAAGAAAAAAATATAAATATACCAACCGTACAAAATGTGCAAAATGTCTTTCCAGATCAAGCAAAGTCTCCAATGATTAGTTCAAGTTTTAAATCTGATGATTCTTCCTGTATTCAGTTTCTTGGTTTGATAAATTATGTAATTTGGGCCATTTTTAAAAAACAACAACTTTCAAACCTGCTGCAGGTTTTAGTGTTGAGACGGTTGACTCAATTCAACTGCAAATGGCAGCTTGAACTTGAGAAAAAGTCAAAAATATTTCAATATTTGCAAGAAAAAAATAATAGCAAGCTTAAATTTAAATGTACAACATACGAGCAGAGTTTCTGTCAGGGTTCAACAGAAGCTGCCCACTCGCAGGTCATTACAAGCTAAGGGTGCTGACAGCTTTAGGTGTTATTACTGTGCTCTCAAAGTGATCCGCCTGCCTTTCAGGCACAGCTAACAAGGCGTTTCCTAAAAAAGGAGAGCAGAATCAGAGTAAAGGAGCAGGTCACTATGGAGGAGGTGTAAAATGAATTATTCTGAGGTCGTCTTCCAGTCCCCTGGACTAGACAGAGCGGACAAATCCAGCAGGTGTTCCGGACGCTTCTGTCCACGCCACAGAAAGTGATTTTCTCTTTCCTTCACTTGCTTTCTCCTTCAAACCTTTTTTTCCTCCTGTTCACAGCTACACGCTGAGAGACATCCACAAAGATTTATGAATTAAAGCCTGAACTTAGCGTCCCACTCCCCCACTCCGAGTCCATCCCTCTGTCGCCTTCCCTGCGGCTTCAGTCAAGTGAAGTCTGGACTTTTCAGACTCCTCAGAAAAGCAGACGGGTCAGTGCCCACACGCCTATCTGCCTGCCCTCGCCGGCCGAACCCCGATGCAAGCTGGGAGAAAGAAGCCTTTGAAAAGAGGAGCGTGGAGGACTATGTACACAGTCACAATGTGTAAACATCCTTTCAGAGGCCTTCCCTGAGATGATGAAGGCACTCAGCTGGGACCAGAGAAGAGGAGACGGGAGGCTCAA
The DNA here is from genome assembly GCF_000690725.1 of Stegastes partitus. Taxonomy (NCBI): domain Eukaryota; kingdom Metazoa; phylum Chordata; class Actinopteri; family Pomacentridae; genus Stegastes; species Stegastes partitus. Next base: position 215,942 of record NW_007578912.1, on the reverse strand, counting down.
CAAGATAGCCCCGAATTTCCATTATCACATCCAAGAACCGGGTCAGTATAAAGCAAAAGTCAACTTAAACAGTAAAGCGTGGCTCTGCGAACATGTGACGCGTTTGTCTGAAGGTCCCAAAACGTTCCAAACAAAGATGAAAAGAACGGTCAAGAAGAAGAAGAGACGAAGTGGTGATAAAGAAGTTGTTTCATCTCTGCATCCCTGTGGGGAAATCAGCCAGAAATTGCTTTTATAAAGTGAAGCAGCACCATCAATGCATTTCCAGCGACTCAATGCAATGCATTTATGACTGCTAGTTCTGTGGATTCAATGTGTTTCTATTTCCAAGAGCACAGCTGAGAGTAATGGGCAGAACCTCAACAACATTTTATGAATTTAAAAACTGTTTTGGGAAACAAAGGCCAGTCTGAAAATTGTTGCATGTTCACTCTTCACCTTCATAACGTGGTGGCGGAGGCTCCTCCAGCCACACCGAATTACACATTTATGACTCTGTTCTGCATGAGAACTTGCAGCCATTATCATTTTCCTGACCTGCCCCACACTGGATCATTTCCACAGATAGGCCAAAGTCTCCCATTCTGCATATTTCAGCCCATCCTTCTCTTCCGCACGGCTGCTCAGACCTACATTTCCTGTACAAATTCAGTAGATTACTGTATGAGATGAGCTGATGATGGGCTGCTACAGTCACACTTCACGGGAGGCCACAACAGAAATACGGCGGCGCCGCGGTACATGTGGTCGGCTGTCTGGCTGCTGTTTAAGGATACAACAGCTGGGAATTATTTAGATTTAAAGCTGCTATGTTTGATTTATTTGTCAATAACCAACTGAAGAAATGAACAGAAGAAAAACACAGAAACGAATAATCAATGATGTCAGCACTGAAAATGCATCATCATTATGATAAACTAATGTTTTGAAATTTCCTGGTTGCAGTACCGTAAATTCTGGACTATAAGCCGCTGCTTTTTTCACACGCTTTGAACACTGCGGCTTAAACTATGCTGCGGCTAATTTATGGATTTCTACGAATTTGCCTCAAGATGAAATAGACAAGTGTGGCCCATATATGTACAACTTTTGTTTTCTTTTTAAAGTTAGTGGGTGTGGCTTATATTCAGATGCTCAATAGTCCTGAAATTACGGTAATCTGTACAATGTGAAATATGTTGCGCAATATTTTGATGGCATTAAACACAGGCACTATTCTGGAAGATTAACAAAAAGGCAAAACTAGCTTAAGTGTCTATTCTAGGAATTTTCTGAACCAACAATCAGCCGTGATATCAGGCAATAATTGGTTTGAAAAGTCCCGGTTTGACTGAATATGGCACTGGAAATGTTTCCAATTGAGAAAAAAAAAAGGAAAATCTTCACAATAAAGGACAAAGAAGCAAATATTTTGGTATTTTGTTTCAAAATATTGACTCACTCAAGTCACTCAAAGCAAAAAACGTCCTAAATACGCATAACTTTAAGTCTAAATATAATTAAAACAGATGAACTACATGAAAATTCGCCCCCATACAGTTGTCATGAATTCAAAAATTATCTATGGAGACTAAAATAGTTTTTCTGCCAGGCTGTTTGCATGTTTGTTTCTGTTGTAGAGTTGGGCATTTTAACATTGGGCTCAATAGGGTCTGACTCACTCTTGTAACCAGCCTCAAGTGGCCATTGGAGGAACTGCAGTTATTGACACAGATTTCATTTTTCAACCCCAGAAGTTGCTGCAAAATATACAATAATGTGCAAAATAACAAACAACCCCATACAGACTGATATATTTTCATAATGTATTACTGTAATATAACTAATCTGCTCATACGGAAACGGCATCGTAACGTTTCTGTGCAATTCATAGACGCTGCGTGTAAAATATTAATCTGTTAAGTAACTAGAACTCGCAAATAAATTCAGCTGAGTGAAATTTCCATCACTGGGAGTGCATCAGGAATGCTGGTAGTGAATTGCATTTCTTTTATCTTTGTTTTTTTTTTTTTTCCAACTCCACAATTAAGAGCTAGTCTTTAATTGAGAACTTGGCAAGAAATGAAACGCATCAACATCAATAATTAAGAAGCAAAAGACAAAAGCGTGGCACTAAGATGAAGCGATAAAAGAAGCTACTTGAAATCTTTAGACTGTTTTTTTTTGTTTTGTTTTGTTTTTTTTTTAACTCCCTTTGCTGGTTAAAGAGGTCTTCCAGTGCATGCAAACCTCATCTGGAGTGAGTGAGTCTCTGCACTGAAGTGCTTTTAAATCGCCGTCCCTCGGTGAAGCAGCTGAACGTGCTTCCTTCCAGCTCCGCCTCCCCTCCAGCGCGCCCTGATGACCGAGCATCATGGTGGACTGAGGGGCTGAAACAAGAGGATTCACGAGGGGGGGGGGGGGGACTGTGTTTATCATTAATGATATTCAGTTATCTATGCCACCGTCTCCACGCAGCCGTCCTCTTTTCGCTTTTTTTCCTTCCTTCCCTGACAAGCAAAAACAAACCCCAGCGAATTCACCGAGAGCGTACTGTACTATATATCTACAGTCACTTAGATGCAGCTCGGCACACAAAAACAAACACCACACACAGACACATTTCATACTGAGGGAATACAAATTAACCTGAGATGCCATCAGCAATTAAGCCTAATTTCAATAACGTTCAACATTTCATATTCGTGTGTGCTTTCCCATTAGCGTAATCAAGCGACAACAAATGTTTCCCTGCATGATAATGGCAAGCTGCCTCCTCTGTGTGTGGATAAATTGAGGAAAACATACAAGTGCTGATTAAATTTGACCCGCCACGAGAAAGAACCGACGATGGCTGCACACCTCCAAGATGGCAAATCTCCCGCCCTTATCTAATAAAAGACCAAAGAGGTATCCCAAAACGTGCATATTTAGCTCACCTTGAACCTCGCCAAACCCCAGGATCAATCACTATTCACAAACGCACCACTGTTAATGATGTTATTTCACTGATGAAGTGACATTGCTGTTAAAAGTTGCTTAGCATTAATATTCAGTGGTACTCCTGGTAGCATCGAGCACGGCAGATGTAATTAGAGTTGATGGCTTCTATAAGCATTAATATTGTAGTGCATCAGCAATGTGGGCCTCTTTCCTGCAACCTCTAGAGCTTTCAATTCCCTGCTGGGGCCTTTACATTTTTTTTTTTGCCCAGTTTTCAGACAATTCAAGACCATTGATTGTCATAAAAACGCACTGTTGCACCATTGATGTCTTGGGTAAACATCTCGCTTCAACCAGCTTTACGCGATTTAGCACCCGAAACGATGACTCGGCATAATCCCTCTCGGAAGCGCGTGTAAACACAAATCAAACATGAGATATGAAGTCAAAAATAGCCCCCTGATAGGTGCTGACTGTGCCCGAGCACTAGGTATTGATGTCAATTACCGAGACTTCCATTAGCTCTGGAGTATTCTGAGAGGAGTCAATTTTGGTCATGTCATGCAGTTCGGTTTCACATTGAGGAATGACCCTGGGAACCAGCTGGGTTCAGCTAGCACTGGGGGCTAATGGGCCTAATGCATGATACAATAAACATGTGCCTTTATAAACCAGCCGGAACCTTTTACCGTGGCAGCGGGCTCTCAAATGACACACACTCAACATTAAGCTCGGCCCATAAGGGTGTGTAGCATAGTGTGATTACATTAGCAATGTGTTCTACACTGTGCAGTATGGCTCAATGAGGTGATGCCGGGGTAGTAATTACCGCCATTCCGCTTTGTGCTCGTGTCGCACAATGAGGGGAAAACAGCTGGTTCTGAGGTCACCTATCCAGTCTTGGCGAGTTTGTCTGTCATAGGCGGCGCATTAAAATCTGAAACAGTTCCTTTGTAGCTGCAGTCTGGTTCCGATACCCTCGAATGACAGCGCTTGCAGAGTCCTTACACATAAATATATACTGCGCCGCAATCTGCTTTTAGCTACACTGCAGAGATAAAAACCAAGCTCTGACCTATCTCTTGAGGCATGATATATTGACCTGAGCGAGTGTATCTCCAGCCAGGTGCGCACACAGGGAAACTGATACAGTGTCATAAAGTATTTGGAGCCAAACCTTCCCCCCACAAAAATCAGTGTTATCCCAAGACGAATTTGAATCCGAGTATCTTCTTCCAGGTTTTCGACGGTGAGGGATGGCAATACGGAAAGCGTGGTCAGTATTTATGCACGTGGCGTACAGCGGGTGATCGAGGAAACGCTGAAATATGAGATGCTGGTTCTGAAGGACAAAGCGCCTGCTGGAGCTCTGGCGAGTGGGTGGGTGGGTGTCTACATGGGTGTGTAAATGAAGAGGTAATCTCAGGAGTGAATGCCTGGCAAAGAGCTACGAGATGACCTCTCCAAGGAGGAAATCGAGGAGAAGGGGGAAAAGGACTATAAAAACGAGAACATGCTCGAGCAAAGGATGAGGAAGAAATAAGGGAAAAGCTATCAGAAAGGAGCGAGGTCGAGAGGACAGCCGAGCACAGGGCAGGGAGAGGAGTGTGACGGGATTGGTCTGTGATGAGGACGGTCCGACTCACAGCTCTGATTAGAGACTTTACAAAAAGCTGTAAAGACGGCAAGACGGGCTTCGACTCGCCCGCAATCGGCCTTTCCCCCCTCACCTATAGGCAAAGGAGCGCAGTAAATCGCTTTGGAGAGCACTTCCATTCCCACAGTCAGGATGGATGGGCTTTGACTTTGCCACCATTGTTTGGTATCTCTGGCTACACAGAAGTCTCTGGCTTTTCAGCTGCACCAGCCTCTGGGGAGGTAATGCTGGTCCAGCTGGTCACTCTGCTGGTCCAGGCTGAAATGTCTCAAACTACCGGAATAACTCAGCTGAAATTTAATACAGACATTCTGGACGATTCAGTCTAAAGGCTTCTGTGAGTCCTGAGTCTTTCCACCAGGAGATTCATGGTTTTAGGCAAGATGATGAACAGTTATTGGATGAACTGCAGAAAATTTAGTGGTTTGTTTTCAAAAACCAGCAAAAATAAAGGCAAATATCTGGAAAATAACTATATTTTTGACTGATTTAAATACAATTAGCATGATTGCATGGTCCTACATTGTAAAAGAAGGAACAACTATTTGTAAAAGAACAGATTTTTGTTGTGGACATGATGTAAATTTTAACCCGTCAACATGTAAATTAATACCTTTTCTGTTTGTTTTTTAGATTCATAACAAAACAAGGAAAACCTGTAGAGCAACAGCTACAAAATGTAAATTTTGTGTCATTAATATACATCTTTGTTTTAAAATAATGGCAAAAATCTCTAAAACAATATTAATCTAAATAAAATGTATTACATCTTTCGCTAGTACTGCCATCACATCAAAATTTACAAACTTTGGTCAATGATGAGGCACAAGTTTATAACAGTTTACTTAACCGATAATCAACAGCGTCATCAATCAATAATCAATTTGTTTAATTAACTACAATGGACTTCTAACCCCGCAGAACTTATTTCAACAACAGTCATTAGCCGCTCGGCTGTCAGAACGCCGTCCTGGTGAACTCCTGGTCATCATGCGCATGCTAGCTGTGGTTTGAAGTCATTAATCATCACAGAAGTTGATGTCACGGTGCCCGTTGCTAGCTAAACCCCGACAATGTTTTCTGCTTGTCAACATGGAACAGTCAGAAGTCTGAGCCTCCTTTGGTGGCTCCAGTGTTTAACGCAAATCAACTGCAGTCTTCCACCTAGCTAAAATATTTAGTGTCCACCTGGTGGTGCAACCAGGTACTGCAGCTATCAAATACAATAAATGTAGTAACTCGATTAATGTCTACAAATTCCATGACATTTCTACCAGCCTCAGCTATATTTAGCATTTAGCTCAAAGCACCACTGTTCCCTGAGTCACCAGCATGGATTCAGAATCTTCACCTTGTTAAATTACGTCAGACAGGAATGATTATCTCACATTTGGTCCCAAAACCACACCGAGAGACAACACCTTGCAGTCTCTTGTGTGTAAATTTCTCTTTTAGAGAGTTGGCTGAAGGGTGTATCTGTGTGATTTATAGGGCAGGCTGAAGTTAAAGTACTCAATCCAACATTAATGAATAAAAATTGAGCGGACCAGAGAACACTTTGGCAAAGCAGGGCGAGCGTTTAGCGCAAACACACTGGTTTGGACGTGGGCACATTTCAATCATGATGAGGCACCATTTCAGAAGAAAAACTGCTCTTGGGCTGCTTTCATTTATTAGAAAGCAACGCCGGCTAAATGAGCTTCAGTGAGAATTCCTAGATCGGTGCACAAACAAACAAACAAACTGCACAAGTGTACGGCTCCAACGCTCACTCAGATGGAAAACATGCAGAGGCTTACAACATGTACGCCTCCGATGGTTTGCATAGGGAACAAAAGTGTGCAGCGTCATGCATAATTGGGGATGCACAGCGGCATGCATAAACAGGCAGGTTTTTTCCTTTTAATCGGTCTGCTGTGACCCGGTTAGTGCACTCAATTTCACAAAAACACAGAAATCCTGCTCTCTGACATACTCCAAAATGTTTGTTGTGGCCCAGAGGAGGCACAACAGCCTCCTAATGTCTCCCAGCAGGGCGAAACGCATGTCCGCATGCAGCCTTCGCTAACTGAATTCCAATGTTGCCACGAGGGCCATTTGTCGAGAAAGACTACTGTACACGGCCTCATGAATAGAACATTTTTCCCCCGATCCAACCAGGTGAACTGTGGTGAGGCGACAACCGCTATGAAAAGATGACTCCGAACATGGCATGCCTCGCAAACACACCGCGGCCTCATCATACGCCGAACATGCAAAACCAGCAGGCTGAGCTATAAACAGAGCGGCGCAGGCGGGGGGAAGGAAATCGGGGAGCAGAAGGATCTGCGCAGGAAAAATGATGGGGTACGACAATCCATTCATAATGAAGACTGACCAAACAGAAGGCAAAAATAAAGACAACTGGGAGGAGAGAGAGCGGAGGGGGGGGGATCACTGCATTTCAGCAAGTGCTCCAAGCATTGTCTGTAATCACACAGTGCTTCCTCCTTCCTCCCCACCCTCCTCCTCCCTCCTATCTAGGAACCTGAATATGAATGCATTAAGCCAAAGGAGCCACAGAGAAGATTATGAATAAGAAAGTACCGCTGTTGATTATGCATTTTCGGCGCGCGAATACAATTTACAGCTATCAGGTCCTGTGATGATTGAATGCTGTCTGTTGCCCCCTGGTAGTTGAATAGGAAAGGAAATGAAGAGTGGCATGCACGGATGGGGAAGACGGCACTTTTGAGAGGAGGAGAAACTGTACGCCAGACTATCATTTCTGGTCCTGTTTACCTTCCAGCATGATCCATCAGTCAAGCAACCGACGAATCCCTCATGAGTAGATTACACAGTGGCCCGGCTTTGTTGAACGCGTAATATTTATAGTACCATTAGGGTCTGCGCATTAGATTATGTGCTGTAGTTCCGTGGAGGGAATCAGAGAGGAACTGTCTTGTGTATCGCTTGATTATCATGAAATGAGAATGAGGCCTCCAGACTGAGCAGAAAAAAAAAAAAGGAAGTCTTGGAAGTCTGGAGGAAAGACGGCGCGCGAAGTTTCCATTTCAAAGGCTCGGAAGCCGCGGTAACAACATAAACAGAGCGCGGCGGCGCGCCGTACCTGTTGTTGCGGAGGGGAGCCGGAGAAGGGGAGGGAAAAAAAGGGGAAATACTCGGGGAGAACATTAAAAGGCAGGTTTATAATGCATGTACACGTCACGCTTTGGCTCTTATCTGTTCCGAACAACACATCTGTTCAAAACAACGGCACACGAAAACAACCGCCATTTGAAGAATGCAATCAGAGATGGTTAGGTTTCCGTGACAGCGAGGCGCCCCTTCATCTCTCGCCGCGCAAACAGAATCCTTCTTCTGCATGGCGGGAGTCAGGCGGCGGCGGCGGCGGCGGCGGCGGTGGCGGCTGCGATTTTCGCGAGGGGCCCCTGCCTCAACCGCCGTGCATTGTGGAGTTCACAATTATTGGCGCCCATGTGTGACAATATGATGTTTGTCGAGAGCCGCTACAAGTGTCTCCAGTAATAAGTTGGCACGCGGCAGAAAGACAGCGGTGACGCTCGAGTAAACAGACAAAGTTATCTCTGATGAAATACCAAAACACACAGCGGGAAGTGACTCACAAGCAAACTAGATCCTCCATTTGATGTAAATTACTTTTTTTTTTTTTTTATTTGGGATGATTTAAATGTTATACATGCATGATATTTTCAGATGTTCGTTTCACAAACACAAACAGCAGTTTGGTCAACATAAACGCTTCATAAGAGCTTTGAAGATTTTAGGATTTTTTGCTTCAGACGAGCTAATGATCCCGACATGATTTCAATCATTTCAAACGCCACCAGACATCAGCGACATTATCTCCATGACGGGCCGAAAGAACCACGACAGATGGATTGACATCGTAATCTAAAGTTTGCAAGTTTTTCTTGTATAGAACATTTGAAACAACCACAGTCGACCAAACAGAGAGCAGCAGACATGTGTGTGAAAACCACGATAAGATAAAGACGAATGAAATCTATTAGAAAAATTAAATGGTAGAAAACACTAAAACAGGACAGAAACTTGTTAGATCAAATTCTAAAATAAAATTAATATAAAATACTAAAACATTAAGAGCCACAAAAATCCATAGACAACATGTATGTCTTGATTTTTAGAGGAAGAGAAGCCCTGAGATGTATAAACACAATCACTTCTGTAACAATCTGGCAGCAAAGATTGAAGAATTTTATTTTATTTTATTTTATTTAAACTGTGGAATACTGCAACGTTTAAAAACAGTAAAATGGTGAAAATAACATCAAATACGTGTAAAATAATTATATTTATAGCAGGTTTAAATACAAAATGGTGTAATTTTATGGTCACATGTTATAAAAGAACTAATTTTTGATGTTAGGTACAAATTGGGCCTTTTTGTTTTACAGTCAACATTTAAATTAATATTCTATTTTTATTATTAATTTTTTATTTATTTTATTATTATTTATTTTATTATTTAGAAATTATTAATAATGCAACAAAATAGGAAAAATCTGTAAAATAATAATAATAATAATGTATTTTCAAATAATCACATATATTAGTAACATACAAAAAATTTTAATATTTAAATCTAATGCATAATTTTACAGAGAAATTTACATTTAAAAATAACTAATTACCATTTCTTTAAAAAATAAAAAATCTGATTTTTGATATGTACAGTTTTCTACTTTTTTTTATTTATTAATTTTTTACATTTATTTTATTTTTTTTACTGGATGTTATATATATATATGTGTGTGTGTGTATGTAATTTACAAAAACAGGAAAATCGTCTAAATTAACAGTACATTGTTCAGAAAATTACAATTTAAAGTTTTTATTTCTCTACACTGTCACCAGTACCAGGATGCTACTACAGGTGTGACACTTTTTTTTAGGGTTTTTGTTTTGTTTTTGTTTGTTTTGTTTTAATCAGCTGGGATTCTTGCAGCAACTGCAGACGAGACAGTGAGGACTGGCCAATACATGGAAAATTACAGTAATCAAACTTGGGAGGAAATTAATGCAGTGATCACAGTGTTCATGCCATTCAGACGGAGGATAAATCTCCATTTGGAAACGTTCCTCTGTTGTAATCAGCTCCCTTTTCACCGCACAGTTGAGCTGTTTGTCAAATTCAAAGATACAACTCTCCAGTGAGGGAAAAAAATAAATAAAACTGGAGCTAATGGAATAATGCCTTTATGGTAAATAGTGTGCAATTACACAGCTGCTTTTAACCTTAGCGAGGTTCTACACGGCTCCTATTCCTGTACACACTCGCATACTAATGGTGATATTGTAATAACTGATTGATGTTTAATTAATTTGCCCAAAACTCAACCTGAATCCACTAATTGTGCTACTCTGTTTGTGTGTGTGTGCAACAATGACTGGATCACAAAAGCAGGATATAGATGCATGTATTGTGTAGTAACCGTAAATCTTTTCATAGCAGGTTTGAATGTTTGGTTTGAATTTAAAGCTGAAGGAGGCAGCAATCTGAAAAAAGAAATAAATAGCAAGAATTTGGAAACAAAACAGTAAATCCTTTAAGTTCCAGTTCCAGGTTTTTCTCATGTGCATTATATATATTATGATATGGATCTTTAGTGTATATATAATGTGTGTGTGTGTGTATAACCCGAGTGCGTTACATGTCTCAGCTCTTCCTATTTATACTTTATTTGTTCTCTTTTCTTCCCATCACTTCTTTTGTGCTTTTCATCCATACTGCTGCAACAAGTGAGTTTGAAATGAAATGAAATGAAATGAAAAATACTTTATTTATCCCAGAAGGAAAATTCAATAAAGTTTCAAATAAGTTTCCCATTTGTGGTGAAAAATAAAGTGCAATCTAATCTAAAGTTGCAAAAAATAGTCAACATCTTCATCCATTAACTCATTGGGCGATCACATCCTACTCTCACCATGTTTCTGTTCATACGATCTCCCTGTCATTCATTAAATCTCACGTCAGTTTGATTTTCTAAAGCCTTCAAATGGAGCCAAAAGAAAGTAAACAAGTCTAGTCTACTCTCAGAGTACCTGAATTAGAATTAGCCAAAAGTATGTCATTTTTAAGCTACGATGCCAATATATGCAATATAGCGAAGCAGTAGTACACATAGTTTTTGTCGGGTTTTAATCCCGAATCTGTAAATTACGGGGCTGCACGGTGGATCGGCGGTTAGCACCGCTGCCTCGCAGCAAGAAGACACCTGGGATCTTCCTACATGGAGTCTCCATGTTCTCCCCGTGCAGCGTGGGTTCTCTCTGGGTTCTCCGGCTTCCTCCCAAAAACATGTTGAGGTTAATTGGTGATTCTAAATTGTCCGTAGGTGTGAATGTGAGTGTGCTTGGTTGTCTGTCTCTAAGTGTAGCCCTGTGATAGACTGGTTACCTGTCCAGGTGAACCTGCCTTCACCCTGAGTCAGCTGGGATAGACTCCAGCCCCCCACGACCCTAGTGAGGATTAAGTGGTGTCTAGATAATGGATGGATGTAAATTACGCAGGTGAAATCACATTAATTCCAATAGTAACATTTGTTTTGCGACACCAATCACGATGCTTTTTCCTGGAGGGCACTGTTGTCTGATCTTATTCAAGTTTGTTTTCAATATTTGTGTGATAAGACATTTGTTTTTCTACCACTTGCTTTCGAAAGACGCTGCACAAACCAAGATTTTATAATAAATAAAACTGCCTATCGTAGCTTTAAGTGGATTCAGATTACAGAGCAGACCTGAATGTTTCTCCCGTCTCCTCTTGACTTGCACCTTGCGTCGCCGGAGCGATTATTAACAAGCTTAGATATTCAAACAAAGTGCGAGGCCGTTTTGCGCGCGAGTTGCCGGAGCCTGTTTGTTTTCAAGCTGTTAAATATAGAGCGAGACAGGACAGGGGGCTTCTGTTTCGTTGCACTGGATGATGTGGTGTTTGCAAAAAGGCAATTAATCAACTCCAACAGATTTAGCCATGGTAAAAATGTTTAGTAATACAGACTGACAAACAAGTACGTGACACAATTTTCTAATGGTCTCTGGCACAAAAGGAAAAGCCGTTAGGATGAAGCCGAGTGCTACTGACTGAGATAATATTGTAGGAACGACATTAATTATTAATCACGTCTAATTTGGTGTCACATGAAACAGCTTTTCTCTTTTGGCCTTTGTCCAGCGGCTGCGTATTCAGATTCTGGACTTACAATGAATTGATTTAACAAATTACGAAAGCTTTTGATGTCGCGTTGGAGACTGCCCATCTCTGTGATATTTGGCTGTTGGTGAGCAGCCACTTCATGCCATAATGATCATAACCAATTACAAATCGTCCAATCACTCGAAAGATAATGCGGCGAAGTTGGTGCTCGCCACAGCCCAGGATAGCCGAAGACGAATTTCACGCTAGGTTAATGCTGGCCAATTGCATGCCACTTTCAATTAAGCTCATTTTCTCCCCATAAAAGCTCGCAATTGAGATATTTTGACGGGTTTTAAAGCTAACCGCGCAGCGACTTTCATATCTTGATTCGGTCTGGACAGGGGGAGGTTAGTCCGAGCGAAAAAACCCCTCCAACCCCTCCGATACCGCCATGATCGAAATCAAATTAGCCGTTTGCCTACATGCTTACGCTGGCAGATTGCATGTTTAGCATTCAATCAATATTTGGTGTTGTGGCACAATAACTTTTTGAAATGCAATTAGCGCCATGGCACGGGGAGATGTATGTAAAGTGTTTCGGCATGAATAGACTTGATTCAGGTTGTCCAGTGCAATTATCTGCTGAGGGGAAAGTGGCCAACCGAGTGGCAATTTGGCCCCGGCTCCAACACACTGTACTGTTATGATTACCTTTATAGTCCCCATTGATTTCCTGATGACATTATGACTTGTAATTTTCACAAGCAATCTCCATGAGAAGAAGCTTGCTGTTCATTTGAAAGTCATGATTTCAGTTCTCTCTTTCACTCCGGCTGTATAGTATTTGGTTTTTCTTTTTTTTTTTTTTCCCCTCCCTGTTCTCTCATCCTCCTCTCCTCCGTCCTCCCACTCCCCCATCCACACATGCACAAACAGATGGGAATTTCTAAGAAATTAAAATCCCATTTTTGGCTCCAGTTCAAACCTTTTCTCCTCTTTTTTTTTTTTTCTCTCCCTTCTCTTCCCCCAAAGCTTCTGGCACAGAAATGGGCAATTCATGACAGCAAAGCTGAGTGAGCACACTAGTGCACACATTTACCCTTGGCAATTTCTTCTAACAAGATGAGAGGTGTTTTTCGTCTCGTGTTTGATGTGATACAGGTATGGATGTTACCTTTGTAAGCCCAGACAAGTGCACTGTAATATCCCTCTAGACTAAATACTCCTGCATGACCATCCTGTGGTAAACGGAGGCGAGCGAGCGAGGGCAGTCCACTTCACAGCCGGGGTGAAGGCATGTGCGTATTTACCGCGCCACTTTCCTAAAACATTCTGCTTATCTCGCGTTTAATAGACAGCCTTGTTCATAACATGCGAGATATGAGGAGGGGCCGGGTGATAACCTCCATCTCTCGCCGCTGTCCTTATAATCAAAGTCACTCACCACTGCCAGTGTTGCACTCGCGGCGCGATTCGCTTCTCGATAGCCCGCCATCCCTCTAGCAATTACAGTTCTGACAGCTCCACTAAGACACGCTTCCCCGCTATAATTACCCGTGGCGTATTTATCCAGGATGGGTATGTAAGTGTGTGCGTGCGAATGTGCCGGGCCGAGGGACTCTGGACTTGTAATAATGATCATTGGGGAACCTGATCGTCTAACAGGGTGGCATGTTTGTGCTAAATAGAAAGGGAGATCCCCATTATGTTCCCTTCACTTCTGCACGGAGTCTGTCTGCTGTGTTATTATAGCGCGCTAGTTAGCAAGCGTGTTCGAATATAGAAGAATAAAAAAATAGCAGAGACTCTCCCGTTGATGAATAAACTTTCACCGCAGAAGACGGAGAGGAAAAAAAGTGGCTGCAGCAGGTTTTTGATGAAGACAGAAGACTTGACTGCGCTGATGAGGGTCAAGCTTCTGCAGCGGCGCAGGAAATAAAAAAAAAAAAACCCTAAATGCTGCCTCTTGTGATTGAAATATATGATGAGATAAAGAAGACAGAGCGCTTCTGGGTAAATAGGTGAGGTCCCTCTTCCTTGGCTCGCCCGCGACCCTGTCTGATGAGATCACATTTTGGGCTGATGATTCCGCCGGTCCCCCTCAGCGAAAAAAATATGATTGGTGCAAATTCACTCAAGTCATTTGCTGCCAGAGTGCTAAAGTCAGTGTTTTCTTCTGCAGGGCGTTGTAACATGAAACCGATTTAGCTATGATTAACATTCATGCGCCACTTCTTCTTCTTCTGCTGGCTGAGGAGCATCAGCGTGCATTACACTCAGTTTTTGGTCCGTGCGATCGTTTTCCCCCGTGTTGTTAATTCAATTAATTTCGCCACCGCGCAGAGGTGGAAACAAAACCGCTCACCAAAGCGGCGGGAGGTTTATATTTACATTTGCCGAGCTCGTAAAGTATAAGTCTTAAGCGCGCCATTGACAGAAAGCTGACAAGTTTGGAAAAAGAGAGAAATGGAAGGGACTTTGACTTTGTTTGCAGTTTTTCTGCTGCTATTTTAGTTGGAACGTTGTCTGCATCACGACAACAAATGATGGTAGTGCAGTTTTTTTTTTTTTTGGTGTTTGTGGAGGTGGTGGAGGAGGGGAGGTTTTTTTTGCTTTTTCCCTCTGACTGGCTGTCACTGTGGTTCTATATCAGGCGTCATAGCCTCTTCTCATTAAAAAACCCTCCATTAGACACATGGCCCTGAAAGCCATCCACACAGAGCTTGTTTTGACCCTTTTACATCCCTTTTTCTTCATGTGCCAGCGAGACGAGCAGAAAACTAGTCTGCAGCTGGTGTGCGATTGACAAGGTAATTTTAGATGCTCTACTGAGGGACTTTCTGCAGTATTTTCCCCCCGCTGCAGGAAAAAAAATAAAAAAAATATGAGCATATACATATATTTGAGATTTTTCTAATCCCTACAATTTCCGTCTCTGAGCTCAATCCTAAAGACTGGCTCTAATGCAGCGTTTCAGTCTCAATTACATTTAATGGATGGATTAGACATCAAGCCTATTCAGTTTGCGTGTTATGCCGTCGAGCATGTGAATCGGGTTGGAAACCGCGGGGCGAACGCCGCTTGTTTTCTCGGGACCGGTCGCCGAGGTGCACGAGGCGGTGGCTGCCAAAACAGGCCGTGTTCGCCTCCGTCAAAATTCCCCAAAGTTAACCTTGTAGCGAGCGAGGTGGAAAAACCCGACACGTCTCGCATCTCTGCACAACGGCTCCGGACATGTCATACTGCTTTTCCTCTGCTGCCGTGTTCTTAGCGTCTTCAAGTGAATTATACAAAATTTAAAAAAAAAAAAAGTCTTGCTGGAAAAAGGGGCTGAAGTTCTGAGTTCTTTTGTGTTCGGGATGAAAGTGTCTCATTTCCCCACAATACCATCAAAAAGCCAGACTTTTATTTAGCCTCTGTGCCCCAACAAGAAAGGAGAAAGTTTCTACCACCTAATTAAAAAGAATTTCTCGATAGCTGCTTTACTTTTTTTAATATTAAGGATGAAACTTTACATTTCAGAGCAGCTGCATTCGTCCTACATGCAGTTCAGGTGCAATCTACACTCAATCAATCACAGGATGGCAAAAACAGATATACAGTTCTAGCTTTTATTACAGCTTCTCATCCAGCCTTTCTTGAAAATAAAGAACCGTGATATCACTCAAATGTCTGGAGAATAAATATGTAGCTGAAGATTTTAATCTGCAGGACTCCAGAGTTCACAAACGAGCCCTGGTAAGAAATGGCCTTCACACAGGGGGGGCCGGACTACGTCTTGGATGCCACTAGTAGCTCCCTGAAGTCTGGTCCAAGCCCAGAAATAGTCTGGCACATAGCCCCCTGTGATACGTCACATTGTTGTTCATCTGGTTTTGATTATATCAGTAATAGAGTCGGGCTCCAAGTAATGATTACTTTTGATTATTATGTTGATGATTTTCTTGATTATAAATCAAACAAGTAATTGATTAAAGTGTCATCAAATGTCTTATTTTGTCCACAACTAGATTCATTGTCGTTAATACTTTAACAGATAAACTCATTAACAGATGAAAACGTATTGCACATTAGCTGTAGTACCTGGTTGCACCACCAGGTGGAGCATCTCATTGCTAAATGGGAATGAAGACTCGAAGGGGCAGTCGCTTAGATTTGGTGTTTGCAACCACAATAAACAATTTTAGTGGTCATTTTTTAACATGTTAAATAAGTAGTTTTGTGATTGTTGCTTTGGTTGTGCAGTGTTTGAATTTTGGTTGTTGTGGCTTGGTGAAGGTTTAGCTAGCAAAGGAACACCATGATGGAGACTTGTGTGACATCCAGCTCCGAAACGCTGATCAAACAAAGATACCTTTTTGGGATTAATAATGTACAAGTTGTTTGTTATGGGGAAGTCATTAATAAGTTGATTATTGTAGTCCAAAAAACTTGGTGTTACGTAATTGGTTTCTGAAATGTCAGTGAGGGGATTTTGTTGCTCGCATTAAGTCTTAGTTAAAAATTGTTATGTAAGCATACGAACAAATCTCCACAGTTATTATCATTACAAACATCATTCATATAAATAATATCGATTACTATTGTTAACAAAATGGACTATTGGTTAAAAAATGGTTTAAAATTTGCAGATAGTTACTTTTCTGTCATCAGAGTAAAGAAACCACAATTAAGAAGCTCAAGTCAGACTTTTGACTTTTTCTTAAAAGACTAAAATATAAAAACAGCTCATGAATAATTTAACAGCTGACAATGAACTGATTAGCCAGTGCATCTCTATATTAAAGTGGTGTCAATCTTCTCATCCAATTATCTGCAAGAGAGTGACCAACGTTCCAAAAATACAGCCTACTCCTAAACAGTCATTCATGACAAACCCATCAGGTAAGTTCATGTGTCGACGCCAGAACCTCTCTGCTCAGAACGCGTGAGAGTAGCCGTGTGTCACTGCAGTGCCTGAGTCATCCCAGTGCTGGACAGCTAGCTCCATGTGACATCTCTGGATAAGCAACTAGCAGTACGCAACAAAGGGAGACTAAGCACCGCCATGCTCAGTCATGCAAAGGCAGTAAAACAGCACAAATAAACCAGCTTGTTTGCTGCCACTGATAACTAATGTCTACAACTTGCAAGAAAATTGAACAAACAACTGACATCTCGTTTTTTTTCAGGCAGCACATGATCAAAGTGAAGCAACATTTTAAACATCAAATGAAAGATCTTCGAAAAGCAGACGATTTTGTGCACACATTCATTATGTAGCGCGGCGAGAGACGTGCGGCGGGACGCGCTAAAAGGTCCTCCGTCTGCAAACACACTGAACACACACATTACTCACTCGCCATCTTTTCTAATCAGTCTTTTTCTGTCAGAGATTTATCACGGTCCGAGCAGCACATGCCACCTTGCTTCATGTTCGCAAATACCACAACGGAGCACGAGGAAATTTCGAATATTGGAGTGATTTATGAACAAATACTAAGGGAGGCAGATATGCAACACGGTATGACAACAAGATGAGGCAATCTCAAGAAAAAAACACGAGGTGACTTTCAGTGTAACCCTTTTAATTTGTTTCATTCTGGGGTGGGAGGGGTGGTTGTTATCATTCCAATTCAAGTAATTAAAACATCACTCTGCATGTGCCAAAGAACTGCTGTTTTTCTCTCCGTCTCTCTCTCTGTGTTTTTTTTTTTTTGCCTCTGCACAGGGTCTCCAAAGCATCAGCACATTACAAACCAATTTCCCTATATCAGCTTATATTCACATTTGATTCTGTCGCAGTGCTGATGGGAGTTGGAACACGGGTCTCTGTACACAGGAATCTAAATAACGTTATGAAGCCTGGCGCAGACCTCATTTATAATCCAATGCCTTGGCTGAATTCCATTATGAGTTTTTCCCCCTCCTTTATTTGTGGGAAATAAGGGAAAACTGAGATTATAAAAATGGCATCAACATACAGTAGCTGCTTGGAAACCGGTGGCTCCGACGTAAAAGCGACTGTGTGCACAAAAGGTAGCCGAGGACAAGGTTTTATAAATTATCCTCCCTTTGGGGACGGCGACAATATATCAGCTTTGCTTGCTGAACTTTTATCAGAGGCTATTGATACTTGCTGCCCACAGGTCCTGTTTTGAACTCGGGTCCAAGCGCTTCGTGTAAGACAGAGAGGCTGCGTGGGAAGAAAAGCTGAAATTACATCTTTCTCCACGTCGCGAGCAGCCAAAACTGAGGAGGCTAACGCGCTACAATAAAAAAGGCAGCTGCCTCCGTCGCAAACACCTGCGAGTCAAATCTGGAACAAAAGCGTCTCCTTTTACGGACGGAAAGTGCTCCGGGTGTACTCTGAACTTTCGCGGCAAAGTTATTGCACAGACTCAGGTGTCACAAACGCAATGTCAGGATGGCGATTTGGGGACGGTGGCCTCGGCGCGGAGCACGGAAACCTTGGAACATCTGGAAAATCCCTTGGCGAGCGCCTGGCAGCCGGGCTGGGAGAAGGTGTCAGACCTGAGTGACACACAGATGTGTGGCCTCTTGCCCGTCCGAGGCTACGAGTCTGGGATAACTCATTAATCAGAGGACCCTGCCAGCCGGAGGGTGCTACCGCCGCCAAGTGTTCCCCTCGGCGGCTCGCAAACACATCACGATGCATACTGTATGTTAACCGCATACATTTTCTGTCACAATCTGAGCCTGAAACTCTTTGATAATTGGCACAAATGACCACAGCTGACAAATACTAATGCGGCCCTCTGCTGCGACCACAAAATATGATCTATTCCCTATATAACGTCAGGCACAAAACAACAAGCTCTGGACTGTATATCATCATTACGGAGCTACTATACACAGGGGGGAATGACAAAGAGTTACCTGTCACCTTGTCTTGGGTAAAGGCTATTTAATTACTTATCAAATAGCCTTCAATGTCAACAGACTAAATCTGTTTCATAAATGTGCAAGTAACAATTTTTGACTTTTTCCACTTCCCAAGGGGAGGAAAATCAATTTTAATCTAAAGTCCTCAAGCCATTCCATATGTATGTCCCAGTGCAGCATACTGTACATCATCTGAGGCAATAAATGGCTGTGTGACAGAAGAGAGGGGAGGCAGGGAGGCAGGGAGGGAGAGAGAGAGGAAAAAAAAAAAACATAATTGAAGTTGTTGTTTGCATTGCTTAGTGAGGCACTTTTTGCTGACTGGTGCCAGAGTCATGTTATATTGTATTGTCAACATTCCTAATGAGTTGCTCTTATAATTTAGGAGCTGGGCAGCTGATGAAAGATGGAAGAAGGGGAAAGAAAAAAAAACAACCAGGTTGCAAAAAAAATCTTAGCTGCCTGCCATGTTGCTGGATGATTACACCAACTACAACCCACTCGTTCGGATGCGTTTCTGTACACGTTAGTCACTCGAAAAGCTCTCCACAACACTCGATTTAAATATAGGAATGTTATGCAAATGTGAGAATGCTAATGCTTTTTTTTTTTTCTCCTTCTCTCTGTGACACCGAGGTTGCTTTTACTTAATTCAACTCAGATTGCCTTTTTTGACCCTTAATCCCGACAATGGCAGGGAAGGATTTCACATCCAGTTAAAATACATATATATATATATATATATATATATATATTAATACGCGGCATGAGTTTGTTTATTTCTGTCTAAATGCTAAAGGGGCCGACTCCTTTCATCACCAGTTGGACTCCTTGGCAGGCAGGATCCCGGCAAATTAGCCGGAATGACAACTCTGCCTTAAGCGTTGGAGGGAGCTCGTTTGAGGCCACCATCTAGAGACTAATCTATTTATCACACTTGGCATTAACTTGACCAAACGGCTCAGACCGATGCATCAAAACATTTGTTGGTTGTTATGTATTGAATCACTGCGTTACACAAAGCTTTTTTTTTTTCTCTCTTCCTCCCCCCGGTGATAGAAAGTCAGGCATGTTTATACATGAAATGCCCAGAGAATATTTGCTCTGAAGGGTTTCCTCCGTGAATCACAATAGCCTTCTTAGGGAGGAGGTTGGAGGGGGGGAGGAGGAGAGAGAGGGAGAGAGAGAGGAGAAGATGGACAAATCTGCTTACTTTGGAGCTTATTGAGCAGAATGAGTCATGCACAGAGATGAAACGTGACTGCAAAGCAAAAGGTAAAAAAGGAAAAGCCTGACGAGAACAGAGGAGCAAAGAGATGAGCGAGGAAGGAGGGTAACGGAGAGGTGAGACGGAAAGAAGGGAAACAAAAGACGGGGTGGAGGAGAGAGAGGAGGAGACGAGAAGGCAGGAAATATGTGCACACGTGTGGGATGGGCGAGAGGAAAAGCAGGGAGGGACGGCGGCGGCGGCGGCGGCGGCGGCGGCGGCGGCGGCGACATTAAAAGGCCAGATGAAATTAGTTCCATCAGGCCACTCTGATTGTTCTTTTTATAGTGTGACCTGCCGCCAGGGGAGCTGCTGCCTTCTGGGAGTGTCACCGGCAGGGTTGCTGACACGCAGCACTTTCAATATCACTGACTGAATTGTTCAAGGTGTCACTATTGATAGTGACACAGCGCACTGAAAAGCAGCCAGCCTTCACATTTTGTTTTTCGCTCCCTCCGTCTCTGCCGCCGCCGCTTTCGCTTCTTCTCCCTCCGCCGCCCGACTGTAATTGTTTTCTTTTTTTTTCAAAAAAATGTAACTGTAAAGTCGAGAGCAGAAGTCCGTCCTCTGCTGCTTCGGCGGCGGCGAATCGTCCCGCCTTCAATGTCACGACCCGAAACCTCAAGCCTGCATTAGATTTCCTCTCATTCAAGAAGGAACAATGCTAAAGGGGTTTCCAGGCTACTTGAACATTAATGACTCGGGGGCCTTTAATTGTCAACGGGGACCGAGTCTCCGGCACAATAGGCCGGGGACAGGGAGCTCTTTTTAATGCTATCGATTATTTATCCTGACCTTCAGCCATGAAAGGAAGAGACGGCAACAGAGAAAGGGAACGTTTCCTGAGCAACTCAACACCTCTGTTTCTCCATCTTTTATCCACTGCTGCTACACCACCAACCTCCCCACCACCACCACCACCACCTCGATTTATCCTATCCTTAAGCCCAGCTGCCTCTCCCTCTCCCCTTCCCACTGTAGTCTTTAAAGCTCGTCCAAAAGAGTAATCCCCATAACTAAACCAAAAGAAAAAAAAAAAAGTCCAAATTCTAACAGGATGAGATAGCCAAAGCACTGGCTTGATAGCAAACAACAACCCTCCTTTCTTCAGGACCGCCGTGTGGGATTATCACCATCGCTTAATATTTCCCTGAATGGAAAAAATCAGAAGCGTCCCCCCCCCTCGTTCGTTGGTGTTGTTTTTTTTTCCCTCCTCCTAGATCGAGATATGAAATCAATATTGTTTTCTTTAAATCTAGCTGTTTAAGAAAAAAAAAAAATCCGCCGAACCATCGGGGGAATTACAAAGGCAGAGAGGCAAGTTTCAAAGCCAGCAGTTAAGCTTGTTGACACATTTTAATCTAGGAAAGCCAGACGTGCGCCTCCCAACCCATGACTTTGTGGGGAGATGTAAAGGCTGGAGTGTGCTTGAAACAGATGTCAGGCTCTTTTTCTAAACCCCCACCACCACCACCACCACCGCCACCTCCTCCTCCTCCTCCTCGTCCCTCTGAGTGTGATATGGATGCCATCAACATCACGGGCTGCATTCATAACAGCATTATTGTACCTGGGCTCGGCTCAATTGGGATTCAGCGCCACGCCACGCTGTTAAGGCTCTATCTTAAAACATGCACCTGGCTACGTATGGAAAATAAGCTCGTTACCTGCTGGAGGGAGATGAGGAACCCCGCTGGCTCTCTGCAAACTCACCTTGAGGGTCCCCCTTTTTTTTTTATTTGGGGTGGGGGCAAACAAAGTCTCAACATATTGTGGAAAACAAGGGGATATGCTATTGATCTTTAATTTGCATAATCCATTTGTGATTACACGGCTAATTTCCACCTCAGGTTTATCGTAACTCTGCCAAACTTTGATATGACCAAACACCACGAGCGCATAAATATTTATCAAACTAAGAGAAGTCCAAATTTTTTTTATTGCGGCGTTAGAAAAAAAAAAAAAAACAGACAGAATATCAGAAAGTGATGCAACTCGCACACAAGAAACTTATGTTTGGTTATTACACAGTGAAATAATCCCCGGCTACATACAAAGAGAAGCCGTGATGCTCAGTGAAAGTGGCTGCAGCACTCTGGCAAACACAACAGAAAAAAAAAGAAAAAAATATCAGTGGATCTAAGTGACTCAAAGCGACATCAAACCCTGCCATCTCTGTTCCCCCTGCATTAGCCGCACTCCGTCGAATCCCCTAAACGGCCGCTCTGAACCCACCTCAAATCAACAGCTAAATTAGCATCCTGTCAATTAACAGAAACGTGATCAAAGTCGATTTTCCCTAACGGTCTACACGGAGAGGACGGTCCCCTGCCTAATTGCCATGGCGGCTTCTGGGGCTGAGCGCTCCCCTTATGTAACAGTGACTAACGCAGCGATGTTACTGCAGGACGGAGAAACAAACCAGGAAAAAACCAACAGAGCTCTGTGCAGAATTTCCATCCTGGAGATCACACAAGCAATTGAAGTAACGCGTCAGTTAAATAAAAGCCGAAGTGAAATGTTTGGAGACGTCGGTGGAGGAGGATGCATAATGGCCACGGTTTGCTGGCGGAGTAAATAAAATGTTCCTGAGGGTTAAGACGGAGCCTCGGCACGTATCTTTCACCGGAGGAGACCGTGCGAAATCTATCTGCGCTGGCTGACTTGCAGTTCAAGAGACAATAGGGTTATTTCATGGAAATTAATCACTGCATCCCTCCTGACTCCCTCAGAATCTGTGGAGGGTTTTTCTTAGTAGATTTATTGAAAATGTGAAATTTTACTTTCATACTATGAATCTTTCAAGAGTCATTAAGTTCACAGGACTTTTGCATAAGATCAAGAGATAGATGCATGACATTTTCAGATCTGAAAAACACATTCAGGCTCTGATAAAAACTGCAGCCAAATCACTTTAAAGTCCATTTTAGGTGTCATAATCTAAAGACAAAATCTTGTTTTTGTTCAGCCAACTAAACCAACTTGGAGCGTCAGCATCATGGGATGACTGCACCAGTTTAATGTCTGTCATAGACTCATAGGAACAATCATTGGTACCCTGGATGTGTTTTCCATTTTCTGATTATTAACTGAAGAAAATGTGAAAAAAAGTGATTTTGGGTGAACTTTAAAAGCTCATATCAGCAGACCTAGTTACAGACAATGAATTACAGTCGTGACTCGATAATCCGACCCTTAACAATCCTAAACCTGCTATCTGACAGGTTTTTAGAAAAAAACCAACAGAACCCATTAAAAACAGCCTTAACATACCGACAGCCTTGGATTCTGACTCCGACATGACATTTTATGTCACAAATCAGGATAACGGCGTATTATCTGACTGAACAATCCCACACATTGGCTACGTTCACACTGCAGGACTTGATGCTCAATTTGGATTTTTTTGTGAAATCCAATTTTTTGCGAGTTCGTTCACGTTTTCAATTAAATGCGACTTGTATGTGATCTGCTGTGTGAACTTCATGCGACCCAAAAGTGTCCCGCATGCGCAGAAGAGGACACGACGAAGTCACACGCAGCGAGTGTGCTCAGTGTCTACGGAAGTAAACATGGATGGTAACGGTGGAGCGTATCTGCCACTCCCCCACCGCCATCGATGGTGAAAACAGAACTGTGACCGCTAAATAAACTGGCATCAGCAGCCAAGTACTGGCTGTACGTTCCGGCCACTTTCATCCCGTCGGAGCGCTCCACCAGGGTGGAAGTGCATTTTGGGTAAACTTTAAAGGCTCATATCAGCAGGTGGATGGTCAGAACTAGTTATAGACAATAAAATATCTCATTTTTATGACACCAGGATCAACCTCTAGACATGATTCTATCTGTAATTTTATAAAAGTTTGGACAAATCACATTGGTCAAGCAAATTTAGTGTTTGGGAGTCTTTCACCTCTGACAGTGTTCAGTTCATTCTGTCGATGAATCCAACGATCGTAGTTTCAATCTGTGCAACAGAATCTCAAATGTTAGCTTTTTGCAGGTGTCAAAATATACGTAGATGAATAAATTGTTGTGACACTGAAGAAATCCTGGAAAGACGATGAGGCCGGCATTAAAACGGAGGTTAAAATGAGAGCTTTCATTTGCTGCTTAAACCAACCGTCAATCACACACGGTGAAATGAAGCTTGGAAATTGCACCTTTTAAAGTTTCCTCTGGTGGATTATCAGGGATCAGTTTGCACATGTAGGGTACTAATGCTTGTTTCTATGAGTCCATGTAATGAACTTGGCCAGTTTTGCTGATGAAGCTGTGATATATCTCACAATATCGATGCTCAAAGTTGGTTATAGAAAAAAATTGTGCTGAACGAAAACAAGATTTTGGCCTCGTGACACCTGGAATTGATGTTTTTTTTGAAAAATGTAAGCATCTATCTGCTTTACTTATGAAGTTATGAGTCTCAAATGCTGCAGAAAGTAATGCAAACATAAAAAGCATGACATTTGAGCCATCCTACGTTCTTCAAGAGGCTATAACTCGGAAAATATTCAGATTATGAAGAAAACAATGTGCATGATTTTCTATTTTTTTTCCCCAGATTTGGTTGATTTTATACGGAATGACATAACATCTCTGCCGTTCAGGCTGGCCGTGTTTTCGGTGATTCATCAAAATGTCCCAGGTGAGACAGCCACAGAATCCAGCTTTAAAACATTACAGATGTTCGCTCCTTGGTGATTTATGGACGCGATGAATTCCAAAACGCAGGCTCGGAAGCTACGGCGAACTGAAACAGTTCAGAAAAAAAAACAAAACCTGTTCGGGATCAGTTAAATCTCTTCTGAAAGCTTCTCCCGGCTTGCTCCATAATCAAAAAAAAAAAAAAAACCCTTTTCAGGAACTCAACTGTCACGCGGGAGCTTATGCGGCGCACATCACCGCACCACTTAAGTTATACATAAACATTGGCGCCATAGAACCAGATAAGCAATAGGCATGCCTGGGGGAGATAGCCGAGGTCAGTCCCCTTGTCCATTCACATTCTCCTCCCTCCCTCTCTCTCTCTCCCCCGCTGGCCTTTCATGCTAATTATAAGATTTAGCTGTAATCCTGTACAAAGCCATAATCTGCCATATAGGAAATATTTATACTCCTGAAAACAGGGAGCCACTCCGGTGCCTACTGTACATTCCCGGCGCTTAATGGTTTATGGAAACTCTTCTCCCCTCCGCCTGGCAGGGGTCACACACTTACATGGTTACACGGACTTATGCAAATGTGGCCGGGCTCACCTGCCGTGTTTGTGTGTGAGGCGACGCGTGCAGCGTGGAATCGCAGCGGAGGGTTTAACTCCCAGCAGGACAGGTTAACAGAGTAACAAAGCCTGAAGGTCAATTATTCTAACTCATTTGTTTGTTTAGGGCTGAGCGGCGCTGCTTTATCAAGGCTAGCCTTGACACACTTGGATATTTGCCCTCCTAACGGCCCGTGCGAGGCGGTTTTTGATTGATTGAACACACACCTGGGCTTCACCGAGTTAGATGCTGATTACACAGAAACAGTTGGTGGAGATGGAAGGAGGCATTGTCTTTCACACGGAGGAGGATAAGTGTCCGGTCGCTGCCAGCCAAGGTCCGGGTCCGCCGGCTAATGGCGGGGCGTTCCAATTAGAGGTGACAGAGAGGAAGGTCCTGACCCCCATAAACCTTGTCAGCGGAGAGCTGTCAATCAGCAAAAGGGGAGGACCCATCACCTGGCAGTTACTGGCATGATGGGCAGAACCGGGTCCCGCCGTGATGAGCTCGACATTGACCCGCGCGCTTATCTCCAATCAAACATCTGCTGCCGATCCGGGCGGGAGGAGGGGGCGGAGCCGGGCCGAAACCCGCGTCCGTTACGGCTTAAGAGCGCGGAGATGAATGCTCAATTAGAGGTCACCTGGACGCCTCCCATTGTCATGCACACGCGAGATTCAATTTCCTGATTGCCCGTCCTCTCGCCTCCCCCCCGCGCTGGGAGCAACACATCACTCCACAGCCGCCCGGCCTCATCCGAGAGAGGGGCGTCGCGTAAAAGTTGTGTGATTCCGGGATGTGTTTCGCATGCTCTGAAAGCGTTTCATGCTATGGCACGAAACGGTGGGGATGAAGGTGTTGCATCAGACTGTGAAGGAGTTATTTATTCAAAACCGCAGTTTTTAAAATGCATGAGATGCGGCAACAAACAACAAATCTAAATGGAGATGATTTTTTTTGTGCTCTGAGATGTTTTGACAGCAATAAGACGATTTCACATATAACATGACACAATCGGGGAAACATTAAATGCTGCGCCGCGCGATTAAGCCGCTGCTTTTTTTTTCACGAGAGAAAGGAATCAAGGTGCAAACTACGGTGAAGGAAGCCACAAAAGGATGTCTGTCGAAGGGAAAGAAGGGATTTGTACAGTCGGGGTTGCCTCGGGGCTCGGACTTTTTTAAAACTTCCATATGTTCGCTTTATGTTTAAGACAGCGTTTGGATTGATTGAGACAAACCGCACACGTCCTCGAGTCAAACGGTGCAAAAACAGTCCATCGATATGTTTTTCGGCGTCTCGCGGATCCGAAAAACACTTAAAATTCAGCTCTTGCTCCGAAATTATTTCAATTTAGATAAAAGGTTTCGAAATCAGCATCCCATGTACCGAATGTAGTGAATGCAACTTTTCAAACACACACAAAAAAAAAAAACAATTTCCAAGACAGCCCTCGCAAATCTTTCATCCGGTGCCAGCGTAAGGGTACGGAGGAGAAACTAGGCTGCAGTAAACACAGTCACTGGTGCAACAGAAGCAGAGAAGCGTGCCAATAAAACAAATGCACTTGAAGCTCTCCCTGCCCACTAACCTGCATTCCTTCTTCTCCCCGTGCACCCGCCGATTCGACAACAATCTGGCTTTTTTTTTGAAGGTTGAATTTGAAGGGCTTTCAAATGCCGGATATAAATAGTCGCCGCTTTCTGAAGAGGTTTGATCAAATACATAACGTTGTGTGCAATGAACCAATAATCGGGGGCCTACGCACTGAAGCCCTCCGTTATGCTCATTACTAGTCGTTTTATCTTATTTGTAGTCAATTTTTGCACCTTTTTTCGCAAATAAAAGCATTTTTGACACCTAATTTCTTGATTTGCACGTTGTTTTAAGCTGTTTTTCGACTTAAATGTGAGCTACTGGATGCCAAAGGGGGGGCAGCAAGGTGGCTCAGTGGTTAGCATCGTTGCCTCGCCGGTTTGCATCCCGTTGAGGACACCCGGGATCTTTCTGCGTGGAGTCTCCATGTTCTCCCCGTGCAGCGTGGGTTCTCTCCAGGTTCTCCAGCTTCCTCCCACACAGTCCAGAAACATGTTGAGGTTAATTGGTGATTCTAAATTGTCCGTAGGTGTGAATGTGAGTGTGCTTGGTTGTCTGTCTCTGAGGCCTTGTCCACACGTAGCAGGGTTTTTGTAAATATCCTGCCCCCTGCGTCGAGAAAAAACCTTATGTACACACCACCTTGTTTTTTGAAAAAAATCCATCCACACCTAACCGCATTCATATTCTTCGTGAGGACGTATTAACTCCGACAACAGGAGCGACGACCGGGACGTACAGAAATTGTCACGCCATTCCTCTGGGAGCACGATTTTCATCTCAAAGTTCTCCCACCGGCTGGCAGAGTGTCCCGGTCTGACCCAAAACCAGCGTCGGTGTCTTTGACGGAGAACATGCCGTCCTTAACGTCGTCCTTCGTCTGTGTTCTTGTACGTGGAGCGGTATCTGGTTCTGGACCAGAGACAATGCCAACACAGTTCTGAGGGCGTCCACGCTGTTTCCAAATGTAAACACAGGTCGCGTATGTGATGTAGAAGCATATTTTGTCACAGGCAGTGACGTTTTGAAGCCTAAAACCCAATTATTGATGTCCACATGCAGACGCATAAACAGAGGATTTGCTGATCTTCACTTTTTGAAAGAATCGTTTTTAATGCCGTTAATCTGCGTTTTTGTGTGGATGACAGGAAACATCGTAGAAAAATATCTTTGTTTTGAGAGATACCCTGCTTCGTGTGGACGAGGCCTACATCTAGCTCTGTGATAGACTGGTGACCTGTCCAGAGTGTTCGCTGGGATAGACTCCAGCCTCCCCGCGACCCTCGTGAGGATTCAGCAGTGTACAGATAATAGATGGATGGATGGAAACCAAGGGGTACTACTGGTTCCATCTTCTATTCCATGCATATTCCACATAGCATTAGAACTACACAGCTAAGCTAACTGCATTATTCCACTTTGCTCAACTTGCAGTGGAGGTTTGGCCCAGGAGGAGGAGGAGGAGGAGGAGGAGGAGGAGGAGCGTCAGCGTGGAATATTAAGAGCACTCGGGCCACTCTTATTATTAGATTGCTTCTCGAGGTTACCTAGAACGATCTCGCGCTGGTCTCGGGCATTAAATCACACTGATTATCGTCCCACCTGGGCCGCGCTGCGACTCCTCTGCTCCTGCCATATTGCTGGGCCTCACATCCCCGGGTGAGCTCTCGACAGGGTGTCGTCGCCGGTGACAACACAAACTATCCTCTCTGCATTCTCTGCTGCAGACATGTGGAGATTCCTTGACACTGACAACCATGTGGCAGTGCTATGACAACCTGTTAGCAAGGTAGCGCGCTAGTGTGTGTGTGTGTGTGTGTGTGTGTGTGTGAACACCAGTGAGGGGGTGTTTGATGGAAAGATGATTGAGGGGACGGAACATGGCAAAAGACATGCAGCTCTAGTCGCTGTCATTTTGAGAGGTGTGTGATGAAGTTGGTGCGTCTGCGAGCCACTTGTTTTTCTTTCCGTCTTTAACTCCTAACCGAGCACGCCCTCCCGTCCTCTCTCCCTGCACCGCCGCCGCCGCCTCTCCTCCTCCTCCTCCTCCTCACCTCGCCTTGTCCCAAAGCCCAGCACAATACATCAACGGGTGTCCAGACCGCCGCTCTGTAATAACTCTGCAATCTCGGGAGGAAATACTCTGTCACAATGCATGAGACAACATCTTTTTTTAATCAATTGAGCGAAACAAACAATGCACACTGACAAACGCTGCCAACAACCACCAAAACCGCGCCGAATGAAGAGTGATACACAAATGGAAAACTAAATTACCGCCGCCATCTATCTGAGCGCCGTGTTGGGGGGAAGAGAGTGAAAGCAGAGGAGAGAAGGATGACAGTGAGAAGAAGGGAGGAAAAAAAAAAAAAGAAGAAGAAATGAACACTTAATCATTAAATTATGCCCATTCTAATTTTGTTCCCTTCCATCACTTTCAATTATTAAGCAGCGCCTTTAAGAATGAGTTACTTTATAACTAGAGAAAGACCAATAGTCCCTAAAGCTGCGCGTTACATTAGCGGACTATGTGGAGAGCAAACGACTTTCATTTAGCTTTACAGCTGACTCGCTTTTATGTCCCTCTGAAAACTATCCTCAGAGCCGAGCGGTCACGTGGACGAGGACGAGAGTGGGGGGAAGACGGAGGAGGGGGGGATAAAGATAGATGTGAGGAGGGAGTATATCAGTCCGCCAGCACAATGGCTATAATTAATCATCAGCTGTGTTATTTCTTATCAGGAGATTATTTAGGGGAGGAGGGGCTGCGAGAGATGAAAAAGGTGAAAAGGGATTGTTCAGCGCAGGGAAAGGTGTGCACGGCAAACGTGCGCTGTCAGGTGTGCAGCTCGGACTTCGCCGTCAGACAGCAGGTCAGTTTGGTAACGCGATGTTTAGCACACGGACAAGCAGGTTAAAGTAGTCCGACACAGAGTTTTAGAGTGGTAGAGGTACACTGTAGAAAATATATATTTAAAAGGAAGAAAATCTGGTCGCAGGGATGCCAGAAAAATATATTTAACAAATGTAGAATAATGCAATGTGCCAAAACTG
>NW_007578912.1:175907-185957 GCF_000690725.1 Stegastes partitus | reverse complement strand
ACAGATTTTTCATGTGGACAGTATTTACATTTTTAGGCGTTTTTTTCTGAGTTTTTTTTTTTTTATTTTAAATAAACAATGCACAAATTAATCCTTTAATATGACAGTTTTTTGTTTGTTTTTTTCGTGGTTATCCACAGTGTAACAAACCCCGAAAATCTAGAAAAATTCCAGTGTAAAAAATAATTCACCATTTTTCAGTTCTAAATATGCACTATTTTTCTTTTGAATAACAAACTACCTGGAAAATAATGATATTTTGCTGATTTAAAAACAGTTTTAAAAAATGTATAATTTTACTGTCAGTCACTGTAAACAGAAACTGTTCATATTTGTAAATATACAGATTTAAATATGGATTTTGTTTGTAGCTTCGGTAAGTTTTTTGTTGTCGTGTATTTTTTTGTTTATTCACAGTTAACTTATAAATTCACACATTTTTCTGTGATTTTACTTGTATTATATGTAATTTAACAAAACATCTGTATATGTACTCTTCATTCATCCTAAATATGTTTTTTTTTGTTTTTCTTTTTAATAATGGAAAAAAACTGTAAAATAATGATTTTTTTTAAGGGTGTACACAGATTTTTCATTGGGACAGTATTTACATTTGTGGGCAGGTTTTTCTGAGTTTTGGTTTTTTGTTTTTTTTGTTGTTGTTGTTTTTTTTTTTTTAAATAATGCACAAATTAATCCTTTAAAATGACGGGGGTTTTTTTGTTTGTTTTTTTCGTGGTTATCCGCAGTGTAACAAACCGCGAAAATCTAAAAAACATTCCAGTGTAAAAAAATTATTCACCATTGCACATATGCACTATTTTTCTTTTGAATAACAAACTATCTGGAAAATAATGATATTTTACTGATTTAAATAGTTTAAAAAATGTTTAATTTTACTGTCAGTCACTGTAAACAGAAACTGATCATATTTGTAAATATACAGATTTAAATATGGATGTTGTTTGTAGCTTCGGCAAGTTTTTTGTTGTCGTGTATTTTTTTGTTTATTCACAGTTAACTTATAAATTCACACATTTTTCTGTGATTTTTCTAATTTGTATTTTTTTATTTACCAAAACAGGCTGAATCTGGAAAATAACTTCAAACTTAAAAATAAAATTTCAGTCCATTATATACATAACTTTTATTTAATTTTTATTTAAAACTGTGAAAATGGTTTAATTTTTTCTTGCCGAATGTTAGAAAAACAAACAATTTATATTTTTTAAATTTCTGATTATTGTTGTTGATGGTATTTACAGTTTTGGCCTGTTTTTTTGTTTGTTTTTTTTCAGTTTATTCTACTATTTTACTAGATATTGTCTGTAATTGAATAAAACAGGGAAACAGTAAAAAAAATTAATAAATAAAAATACAAAAAAAATGTGAAACTTTAGGGACAAACATTCTAACTTGTAAAAGTACAAATTTTATTTTTATTTTTATTTTTAACTGTGGACATTATTTACAGTTTTCACCTTTATCTTTACTAATAAAATGTAAATTATTCCCTGATGATGGCGGCTGAATATATTTTCCCATCGGGGGAATTAAAGCGTTCACACGAATAAAACTAATTTCCATGTTTTGATCCAGAAATATGAAAATTCAAAATTCAATCATGATTTTAAACATGTAACTTCAAAACACAGAGGAGAGTTTTTTAGGGGGTTAAATCACTCAGAAATGGAAAGTAACTCCCAGGAACACATTTTATTTTCAGGGAAGGAAGTTAGCCTGGACAAGACATCAAGACGTTTCTGATTTGATGCGAACAAGCCTGAAACTGTTCCTAATCATCGTTCTAACAGACACAAGAGAGGCTGAGTTACATGTAAAAATTAATCATTTTTGGGGGTAATTTTTAAGAATGACGTCTGCATGTGAGTGTTGGTGGGCTGGCAAGACAGAAAGATCCACGATTTGGGCTTCAGAACAAGGCTGAAAGAATGAAAATGTCAAAATTCCAGCACAAGATCTACTGAACAGTTCAATCAATTTACACCAACGTCAACCATTCAGCAGCGTGTGAACCCTGCAAACGTCTTGATCTGTCCGATTCAAGTGTTTACGACTCATGATCTTGTCAGTTTCAAATTAGTATCGAGAAAATTCATGCATGAGATGCACAGTTAGGACCCAGAGCGGGTCACCTGTGCTGTGGATTAGCCTTCAGCTGGCTGTTTTGTCGCAACAACATTGGAGCATAAAGTAAAAACTACCCAGCCCTTATTGAGAAAAATAAAAACGCTGCTTCAAACCGTTGCATTTGCTCCTCACCACCAAACATCCAGTTAACTCCAGACATAATCAAGCCTCCTGTAGTCTGGGGCCAAAACCTCACGGAAGAAGAAACGGTTATTTTTGCACTGAAGAACTAAAAAAAAAAAAAAAATCGATAGTAAGCATACCGAGGACCCTGGGAGCTGCTGATGAGTGTCTGTCACCTTTAACTGACCTTTAAGCAGCTTTAATTTGTTACTTCTATCGAGGAGCAGGATTTGCAACGGGATGCATCAAACGGCTAAGTGGAAGCAATGATTGCGGCGGCGTAATCCTGCACATTTAAAATCCATAGCAAATATGAGGGTTCCTTCTGGCGGAGGCAGCGCAGGGGGAGGTGGATCTTCCGCTGGCCACGTCGGGTCTTTGCGCTTAATTTCCTTGCAGCCCGGGATGAGAAATAACGAGCGCCGGCGCGGGCAGACGCATCGCCAGAACCTCGGGAATCTTCCTGGCTAGGTGGCGCTTGACTGTTCCACCATCAATACGGGATCAAGTACCTTCTCTAATGGCTCTGCTATCGATGCCCCGCACTTACAGAGGCACGGAGCCTCCGAAATGTCAACAGCGGCATTTTATGTGCTAATGCCATATGGGTGCAGTGGGCTGGTAAAAAGCTTTTCCTCCTGCACGCTACGCTCAAATGCTAATACCTCGGCACTCTCCGGTCTGCATCATTTTCAGTCCCCGTTATGCTAGATTAGCGGCTGACGTCTCGCAGCGAGCGGCCAGCTTGCGTTGATACAGAGGAAGCGGTTCGTGGGTGGCCGTTCTGACTCAACCCCGACAGATTGGGTGTGCGGCGCCGAGCGAGTACACTCCGTGCCCGGCCCCGGCCCTTTCCAGCGCGCTCTCTGCCTGGTAGCAAGGTGAAGGGACCCAACCTGTGCAGCGTGTTCCGCAGAAAATCAGAAAAAAAAATAAATAAAAAAATTATGTAATAAGCCATATTTTGCGGCCCAGAAATAGCAGCGCGGGGCCTGGCACGGCGTCGGGGAGCCACGCATGACAGCACCTGAGAAGTGTGACAAAACAAAAGCTGCAGGAGACATCACTCAACAACAGCTTTAGCATCTCGCGTCTCCCTCCCCAAAAAAAAAAAAAAAAGGTTTCCTGCTCATTTTTGCATACAGAAAGCGGATTCAGTGGGAAAAAATCCAGCCCTGTTGCATTATTTAAGTGTCTTCAATTTGTCACCGCAGAATCTGGAGGCCGGGTCCAGCGGTGGCGATAGGTAGAGTGAGACTTGATCTAATAGCTTTGCTCTTTGACAGGCGTACAGTCTCTTTGTTCCTCATCACACTCCATAACCCAACTGACGGCCATGACTCATTTTGTCACTCATCTCCCACACAAAGGCTGTCCTTGCCTTTTTGCCCTGTCAACTGACTCGCTCTAAATCTTTCTGTAAAGATGGGAATAGCGCTCAGGCTTTCCTCCCAGAATGGATTTGAAATTAGGTAGATAACCCCTGGAGCGCTTACTCTTTCTGCCATGCCTCGCACACTTGTCACGACCTGCAGGTGTGCCAACGCCTCCCCCTCGCCTCCCCCTGCCTCTCGTACCCCCATCCGGCCTGTGATGTGACAGGAACAGAGCATACTGGTTCTCTGCAAATTGCAGAATGTAAAAAAAAAACAAAAAAAAAACGCTGAGGCCCGGAGAACGGCGGTGTTTATCTGCTCCGAGATCTGCAGATGAGCTGACTGATCTAAAGCAAGCAGGGCTCGGGGCAAAATGAGATTTCTAATCCTAAACAAATTCTGAAGCAATGCGGAACAGAAGAGCAGAGCTCCCTTATTTACATAGGTTGGTATCACAAACACAAAGCGACGGGGAGGCGGTTCCGGGCAGGCGAAATGTCAGCCTTGTTTGAGTGACCTCATAATGCAGATTAACACTGACATAACCTGCCATTTAGACGGGATCGAGTAATCCTGCAGGTTAAGATTATTTGAATATCAATCGCTCGTGGGCCCATTCACACATTCATTAGGGCGGCCGAGCCTTCGCGGGAGTGAGAATTCATTTTGCGATGCCTGAGAGCCGCGGCTGAAATGTCAGTCACCGAGATCTGACGAGTTTCAGGGTGGCAGCGTGCTGACACGCAGCGCTTCAGACAAATAAATTCCTCTCGCCGTAGCCGAATCAAAAAGCTGCGTGTACGTACAGTTCATGCATTCATGCGGCCGTCCCCTCCGCCGATTCCCATCTTGATGAGATAATATATCGTATAATTGCGCTCATTGGCGGTGATTGTACATCTGCCATTAAATGGTAAAGATAACGCCCACACTTCAACTCATTGTGAGTAACCATGCATATCCATCCACTGAGAACAATCTGGAAACATCGTCTAATTCTGACTTCAGAAGCTGCATTAATTACAAAAAAGGGAAAAAAAAAAAAACAGGATCTGATCTATACCAAATTAATTAGGCCCGGTTGAGTGAGTGTAGTGAATGCTGGGGGAGCGACTGGGTAATCAAAGATGGTCTTAAATCATCAGTTGTTCTACAATACCCCCATGGCGAGCCCCATGAAGGACTATTGGAAATTAAAAAATGACCATCATTTATTGGTCACCGCTTGAAGCCAGCTGCCAGAGCAGAAGCCCGAAGGCTGTTTGAGGCCCCCGCAGCCACGCCGAGATTAAGAGCTCCGGCTTGCTTTATGAAAACAAATTTACTGGGGGAATACCGAGGAGCCGGGCCGCTTTTAGAGCCGCAAAACGGACCGGAGCGGGAAACGCAGCGACGGCGTGGGTTTGATTGGTGCATTCAGAGCATTTTGTTTTCTCTTAACAATGTGTTTTAGGTATTCAAGCACAGTTTGACGACATCGGTTTACAGGAGCGATTATGTTTTTACTCACATGTTTTCACTGTCCATTTCCGTGCATCCCTGTGCCGTGATCTGGTGCTCATCAGACCACATTTTATCCTCAAGAAGTCGTGATTTCCAACATTTACACCCACTTCACACGATAACTAAGCAGCTTCGGGGGCATTACAGGGATTCTTTGTTGCTCCTTTTTTGTTTTCTTCTGAAGTTTTTGTGTTTTTTATGTGTGCAGCAGCGTCATCGATGCCTCCGTGGAGGTAAAGCGTGTAAAAATGTGCACCATTTTTGCAGTTTTTTTAACAACCGGTGGAGTCTTTTTGCTTCCACTGCATCTGGTTAAAACATCCATAAACACATCAACACCAACAGCAACTCACTTTTTTCTAATTCCTAATATTTTGCCTCCTCTTATGTCTGTTAATGTGGTGGAGAAAATATTAGAAACACTTTTAAATGTAACTCCATCCACTGCAGCCTCCATCATAAACATAAAGCTAAAATATTAAAAACTCAAGAGCTTCTTAAAGCAGGATTTAATTCAGAATTGTTGTATTAAATTAGTAGATTACATTACATTTCACATGTGCACCTGATGAAGTGACTGCAAACGCATGCACAACCTTTAAATCTATAACTTTCCAACATTTGTCTCAAAGCTTTCAGACCATATTTGTATTTTATATTCAGTATATTAGTGTTATTGCATCTCAAATCATCACATTGTTAGAAAAAATTCTGCTCAACTTTGTACTCAGCTTCATATTTTAATAGTTTAAAGATTCTTTAAATGCTAGCTCAATATATTAAATACTTTGACAGGTTGTTTTCTCTATTTTTTTTACTGCCTGTCAACCCACTTTCAGCACCGTTGTTTTTTCCCCACGTTCTACTCTTTAAACTGAATATCTCATCATGCCACTGATTCCAAAAAGTATTTTATACGTTTGGTTTTGTGCTCTTGTTTCATGCAGTTACATATATATTCGAAAACATCAGTCCTTAACTTCTGCATTGTCAATTTGTGCACTTTTTGTGCTCAAAGACAGAACTTCTCATGGTAGCTCCAGTTGCAATTCATTCAAACTACTCGTCTAATATTGCAGAATTTAATCTTTAATAGTTCTTCAGATATTATTGTTTAAATATAGCTGCAACAAAACATGCTGAAAGTGGGTGGACGGGCATTTTTTCTTCAGTATTCAAGCTAAAATTTCACAGATGTCATTTTTACAATCTATAGTTTATGATAAAAAGTTTCTAGTAAATCAGAGACAGTCGAGCAAAAAGACTCCTGATGATCTAAGATGGAATAAACTCATTTATTTATTTTCGTTCTCAAATCATTTACAGAACATTCTCAAATATTTCTCAACTTTTAAGACATTCACAATTCATTTTGGTCACAATATCACAAACTAGACAAGTAAATAAGTTGCATAAATTTCCCACAAAGTCTAGAAATCTTTCACTAAAATTTAGCTCAAACCTGTCACTTCAGTTCCCAGCTACTTCTGTTGATCTCGACATTACAGACGTGTCACCTTCCACATTCCTGCACACTCACATCACTTTTCACGACTTGTAATCTCTTATATTTTCTGCTTATTTGGCTTGAAACACTGACTGTTTACTGTGAAAGCACAAAGTCACAAAACCTACTAAAACTGATTCTTATCAACTCGTTGTCTTACGCCGGCTTAGACTTTAAGGATTTTTTTTAAACGCTGGCCGTCCTAAAGCTCCAACAGCTTTTTAGCAGAGATCAACAGTCCAGTTCAGCTGACTCAACCTTGTGACCCAGCCAAAGAAAAAACAAAAACACGCTCCCTTTTCATTTACATGGAGGGGAGTCAGCTGGCAGCGTTTCCGCACCATGAGACCTTGGCACCGGCTAATGGACATTCATGCTCTTGCTGGCGCTGGCATCAGCTCCCCTCCAAACCTATGTAAAGGTCCAGCCGTGACGCAGGGCAGAGTATTTTTGGGATGAAATGCGTGGGTTCCCAGAGAGCGACTGGATGAACACGATTCCTTCCTATTCCAGCATTCCAGTGGCGAAGTTATTTTTGGGGCGACG
Source organism: Stegastes partitus (assembly GCF_000690725.1). Classification (NCBI taxonomy): domain Eukaryota; kingdom Metazoa; phylum Chordata; class Actinopteri; family Pomacentridae; genus Stegastes; species Stegastes partitus. The sequence goes on along the minus strand of NW_007578912.1, from coordinate 178,751 downwards.
CTTTATACAAGGCATCAGGCACAGCGGAGAGAAATACCACACAGTTGGAAGAAATGAGTGCACGACACATCTGACACCGTGTGAGGCCCCTGCAGCCGGGGATAGGCGCTAAAACCGATGCATCCTACATATAGTCGTCAGCATGCTTTTGGCTGGAGAACAGGTCTAATTTTGGGGGATGTAATATTGTTCTGTGCGTCTATAAAAAGATGCCTCACAGTAATAGCACGAAGCCCTAATGCGACAATAAGGAGACGGCCGTGCGCGTCGGCTTTATTTACGCTGATGAATTAGATTATATCTGCGTTTTTTGCAAATGAATGTTTGCGTTTTCTGCACGTGGAGACGAATAACAGGCTGCAAGGATCGATGTGAACAGAACAAACAGCGGATCCCGTCGGCTCGGGAGCACGCTGCTCATTGCAAATATAGAAGGACACTTTTTTTTTTTCTCCTCTTCCCATCCTCTAATTCATATCTTCTCTTGCACAGAGAGACTCATTACATTATCAACGCCTTCCTGGGCGTCGTGCCATGTCCTAGATTTACACAGCACACCTTGCACACTTCACTCATATAGTCGGGGGGGATAGAAAAAGAAAACGATCGTCCCTATAAAAAGGGGCAAACAGAGTTTTGTCTGTGGTTCGCGAGCTACCAGTTTCCGGGTTTCCTGTTGCAACGCTTTGTGCGGACCTTGCGTTTTTTTCCCCTCTGTTCCTGGGTTTCGTGTAAAGCGATCCTGGCACACGACTGTTCCGGACCATCTCGAGTGATCCATTACTCAGCCGTGCCAACTGCACCCTTTTAAGTCTTCCAGCTCTGGCAGCTTGTAGAACAGGCACACAATCAGAAATTTCATCCCGGGTGCCTCGTGCGGCGCATGTTTCTGCTGCAAATCACTCGTTTTCTTCTCTGCGAGCGTCTTCGCGGGCCCGTTTAAGCCCTGCGTTGAGACGGGGGGGAAACAAAACAAAACAAAAAAAAAAGTCTCCATTAAGTGTGTGAATTAAAACATTTGGAGGGCTCTGTTCAAGGCTACAGCGGTGGCCAGTGTGTATCAGTCATAATAACCTACAAGCAAAAAAAAAAAAACAGGTAATTTCACCATGTGAGTTTATTCAAATGCGTTTGGCCCCGGGCTTTTCAGTTCTAAGCCAATGGAGATCCTGATTGTGTTCAGACAAGGACAAATGGGCACGGCGCATTCACTGAAGCTCATGCAATAATTAGCTCCCGTCAGGCCCAAGAAAGGTTGAGCGGTTGAAACATTAAACTAAAAAAAATAGAGAAGGTGAGGAGGCCAAAAGTGGAAGCTTCACGTCCGGCTCTGTGACAAGCAGCGGCGCCATACGGTGGATCACAGTAAAGTAAAGCTAACCCAACTTACTTTTTTCCTAATCGAGTGTGAGGCGGGTGTGTGCGGTGGTGGTGGCGGCGGCGGCGAGGCCCGGTGCTCCGCGGCTCGTTCTCCTAATCGTGCGGAAAGTCAGACTACTTACAGGAGCAATGAGGGAGGTAATGAGAAAGTAATTTTTACTAATTTCAGCTAGCTCCACTTCCATTCTGTATGATTGTGTGCGCCGTCTGCATCATTACGGGCAACATCTGCAACGGCTCGCCATGAAGAAGAAGAAGAGGAGGTGGTGGAGGAGGAGAGGGGGAGCAGAGAGAAGAAAGGAAGCAGAGGAGAAAGACTACAAGCTGGCGAGTGAGTTTTGATGCGGCTGGAGGAAAACAAAGCCTGCCAATCCTCCATGCTCATACTGCCTCCTGTTGTCGGGATTCTTAGTCATCAAGGTGGTTGTGGTCTGAGACAATGAAACCCTCCGCTGAGATTTTTTTTTTTTTTCTCCCTTCCTCTCTCTCTCTCTCTCTCCCGGCAAGTCTGTCGCCAAGCAGCTGCCGCTAATCTCTGTTAGCAGAGCCCCACTAAACAGCTGACTACAGCCTTTAATCTGGTCCCACCACAATCATTACCTCCGGAGCCAGGAGGGGGATGGCTAACACAATTGCAGAAGAGTAAACAAATGAAACCCGATTTGTGTCCATTTGTCTGTCATTCCTCTGGCTTTCATGTAATCTCATTTGAATATTTGTTGAGGAGCCAAAGTCGCTATCGCTCCATCGGGCTTGTTGCTCGGCGCGCTCGGGGGGCCCTCGTTCCTCGCGCTTCGTCTCACCTTTGACCTTCCGGGAGATCCGACCAGTTCGCTTTTTCGACAACCTTCATCGAGCCTCCCGTGCCCCCCCCTGCAACTGCCACACCAGACATCGAACCGTTTGATCGATTTGTCCGATTTGTAGATTCTGAATCGATGGCACGGTGAGAAACAGCAGATAAAAGTTCAGGCTGTCATCTTCAATAGTTCCTCAGATACTGATGATCAAATACAAGTGCAAAGAAAACGTGCTGTACGTGGGCAGATGGGCAGTTTTTATAGAGTAAATGATACATCAAGCTAAAATTTCACAGACAGCACATTGAAAATCCAGTTTATAATAAAAATAAAAGTTCCCAGCAACTCAGAGATGGTGGAGCAGAAGATTCCTGATGATCTCAGATGGAATAAACTCGTACATGAACCGTTTTTTTCTCGATTAATCCATCCATCATCTATACACGGCTTAATCCTCACTAGGGTCGTAGGGGGCTGGAGTCTATCCCAGCCGACCAAGGGCGAAGGCAGGAGACACCCTGGACAGGTCATCAGTCTATCACAGGGCCACACTTAGACAACCAAGCACACTCACATTCACACCTACAGACAATTTAGAATCACCAATTGACCTCAACATGTTTCTGGACTGTGTGGGAGGAAGCCGGAGAACCTGGAGAGAACC
>NW_007578912.1:163575-175019 GCF_000690725.1 Stegastes partitus | reverse complement strand
AATAAATAAAAATTTAACAAAAATCAAGACATTGGTTTTGAATTGTGGTTCAACAGAAATATTAAAAAAAAAAAAAAAAACAAGCATATTGGGACCCGTAAACTATCAGACTTCTGCACCTGTTGACAGGTTTTTTGATTATGGCTCATTGCTCATCAGCAAAGTGCTCTTGTTTTTTTTTTTTTTTTAATTATTCTTTTCAACCACAATTCAAAGCAATGTCTTATTTCACTAAATTATAATTTAGCAAATTTTTATTTATTACTGCTTTTTTCAGTTTCGAGTTATTTCAGTGACTTTTTTTGAATTTTGCCTTTTCTTTAATAGAGGGAAATGAACACATTTGAGGACGACTGTATTTAAATCAAATTTAACTGGACATGTTTCTTTAATACAGTAGAGGAGTTTTTAAATGTTATCACTAACAAATACTGAGAGTAATCTAATGCATCTAAGTGGCCTTTTTAGAGCTCCATCCTGATGCACGTGTCTGTCATTCCTTTCATGTAATCTCATTTGAATATCTGTTGAGTCGCTATCGCTCCATCAGGCTGTTGCTCGTTCCTTGTGCTTCGTCTCACCTTTGACCTTCCAGGAGATCCGAGCAGTAACTTTCACTTCCTCTACAACCTCATGGAGGCCACGTGGCCCCTGCAGCTGCGGACTCCCGTTTATCACTTCTTATGACATCAAACCAACGCTGCTTCAGAAGACAAACACGGATTCGCCTCCGTGAAACACTGCTCGGCGTGTCACCACCAGACGAGCTCGTCATAAAGCGCGTTTAAAGACGTTTCCCTTCTCTTCTCAAATCACAAGCGCCCGGCTCGGCCCCGGCGCTCATATGAAAGCCTGCGATTCGACTCCCGCGCCATAACATGAGCACATGAGGGAACAGGTGCCTGTGAAATTAAAGTCAGGGGGGTTTTCAGAAGTTCAGGGGGAAGAAGGAAAATGCAGCGAAGCCCCCGTTGCTGCAGACTACAGATTACCTCTATCCGGGCCGCTGCAGAGCCGAGGCAGCCTCCTGTGAGGAGCCCACAGGGAATACGTTACCGGCAACTTGACAATGACATCTAGACATTTTGTTCTTGGCTTTTTTTTTTTTCTTCTGATGGGGAGAAAACTGGACTTGTTTGGTGATCACAGGGGTTTTGATGCTTGCTGTGTTATCAGAAGATGCAGTGCTTTGCCATTATTTTGCCCCCACGCTTATTATAGATTCCATTAAGATGACAGTTAAATTGGACGTCCCCATCAGCTCTGGAGCATGTTGTTTGTTTTAGAGAACGGGATGCTGAGTCACAAAAGTATTATTAAGTCTTTCAGAAGATAACAGATGAATTAAAGCACAAAAAAAAGGCAAGCAAGAGGCTGCTGGCTTCTTTTTTTCCCCCCCATCCTACCAGCTTTATTAAGAAAATGAGAACTCAAAACACTGTTAAGCCACAATCTATATTTAAGATAAATTTGTGTTATTCAAATGATTTTTTTTTTTTTTTTTTTTTAGTGGGAAAAATGTCTTAAAGCTCGAAACATCAATGACTTGAATATGTGATGTCAAGCAAAAGCAGCGCGGCCGATAACGAGCAGGAGACGGACAAAGTGGACGCTGACAGTGATTGGAGAAATGAGCACTTTGGTTTTGTCACAGTAAAAAATAAAAAATCCTCCAGTAAACAGAGCACAGTGTCTGGTTTGGAGGAGTTCAAGTTTGTTCTGCAGAGTGTGTCCAGCCTGTTTTAGATTGATTGTTCTTGGTCACCACCTGGTCAACACAGTGGAGGAAAGAACCAGATGTTTCCCTCAGAGGTTGGTGGAGACCCAAAGGGAGTGAAAACGGTTAATATCTGCTTTTATTGTTTTGTATGTACATTTTAATGCTGGGGACTTATTTCTATCACTCATTAAATGCCGTTTACTTGCAGTTTCACTCATCTAAATCTGGAACTATCTCCACCTTTGCACCTTCTTCCCCTTGTCCACCTTTTATTCATTTACTAAACCTACATGTTTGACATGCAGCTGCACCTTTTGCACTACTTTAAGCCAGTATTCTTTACTTTATTCTGCAACGTCCACAAGTGCAACATCACGTTTTTATAGGAGCTACAAGAACAAGCCATCCCACTGTTCTTATAGATGCTCTTTTCCTATGTGCACATCTCTGACTGTACTTTTAAAATGTTTTCTGCTTGTGTGAATGCACCGCCAGCATCACTGTACACTGTGCAATGACAATAAAGGAATTCTATTTGCGAGATAAATTATCTAATTTACTGATTTAGATTTACCCAATGTTATTTCATGGGCTGGGTTCACAGAATATTATTGTTAATTTCGTCAACCTTATATTGTGTTTAATTTAAATTAGTTTTTTTTATTTGCAAGATGTGACGGTTGTGTGTTCAAATACACGACTGCAGCTGAAACACAAGCTCCCTAACTGACTACATGCAAGTCACAACAGTTTGTTTTTCTGGTCATTTAAGAATTCGTCTTAAAGTTCAGTTTAGCAGTTTGATTCAGGACATGAAGGGTTGTAGAAGTGGAAGCTGGAGTTTCCCTCAAAGGTGTTTAATGTGTTCGATGAGGAGGTGAGGTATCACATTTAGACAACAGACATGCGACAAAATTCAGATTAATTAAAGGTAAATACAGGATGAAGCACAAATGTTTGGTTCACGTTGGATGTCGCTCGTCGATGACTGATTGTGGAGTTAATGCAATTTTGTACTACGTTCACAAAAACATTAAAAAGGCAAAAAATACGCAAGAAAACTTACTTAAAGGAACTTTTAAACTTGTGTTCATCGTTCTGCTAATTAAGTACATAAAGCACCAAAGTTCCATTTAAATAACGTGAAAAGTAACGTCAACAAATCAGATTAACTTGTGGAAAAACTCTTTTTCTGAACTCAGCGTAGTTTTTTGGTTGAACATTATTATATTTTAAAGTCGTCGTGACTCAGAAAGACTGATGCAAACTTTTTTTGTCGCGCCGGTGTTTTTTTTTGTAGTGCGCAGTTTTTTGCACATGTGAACCAGAATTGCAAAGTTTAAAAAGATCTCCTGTTAATTTAAATAATAACTGGCAGGGCACTTCTGCAGAAGACTTCTCACCGTTTTGCAGAAAGAGATCCACATCTGCACCTGATGCTCTTTCCGTAATGCGGCTAATAGACAAAAACAAACTACAAAACCTCTGCCTTCGCGAGGAATAACTCCATAAACACTGATGCAGAGTGACAACACAGAAAGCAGTTGTGCGTCCGCATGTTAAAAGCAGTCAGCAGCGACGCTCATGGCAGGATGTAGTGATAGAATCAAAACAACTGGGAGTTTTGGGATCCGTTGCAATATTTTCTGTTCACCACAAAACTGTACATCTCCACTTGTCGCAGGTAAATAAAATATATTTTATTTTTGCTTCTCGCATTAAAACAATTCCACTTTAAGTTCAACTTCTTGTCTGTAATATGACTGGAAATTCAGCAAATAATGCTACTGGGGGAAAAGTGAGTTCAGAAGAAGATCAAAATCTAAACTACGTTTTACATAAACCTTGAAAAACATCTTTAAAAAATGCAAGATTGGATTACTTGTACTGTTAAAAACCTCGAAGGTAGCAGTTTTCTATTAATAAGATGTGTAAAATGTGCATTAAGTCGTCCAAAGACAGTATTTCCGTCTGTGTCTCCTGTCACTGCTAATAATCACATTCCCAAAAATCACGTAAATGCAATCGTCAAAATCTCAGCAGCACCGCGTGGGCGAACTGTGACTATATACAAGACGGCAAATATTGTAGCCTGCTAACAGCTAATGGCTATATTCAGATGTACAGTCTCCTACACACCCACTCCACAAGTTGGTTCCTTCGGATTTATCACCTCTAACAATAAAACACTTCAAGACATTTCTTCCTGCCTACACACAAATAAACTTTCCAGCACAATCCTCCAATGTGACAGTTTAAGTAACGAAAAATGACCTCTTATGTAATCTTCTTTAACGTATAGGATATTTCCTCCCTTGAAGCCCAACAACGACGACGGCGGCGACTCGGAGCGCGCCGTAATCTAGTGGAACTCCCGTGCAACCAATCTGATTTTTCCACTGCAGCCACTTCGGGCTTTTAAGACATTTTCCTTGCATGGCTGAGGAAGGAGCACATTGTAAATGAAAGATTAGTGCGATTGTGTTACATTATTGTGAGGTTCCCCTCTCAGCTTAGGCTGATTTGTGAGCCTGTTCGCCAATGTTTCCGACACACTCCCTTCGTAATAGATGTACTGGGCCTTGAATTGTTGTGCAGTAGAAGCAGTTCAATTAATACAGCACCACCATAAAATAACTATTGAAATGACGAATGGCTAAATGAATAAGCATTTGCTTCTGCAGGCGCAGGGAGGGAGTGTGTGTCTGCTGAAATTTATGCTGGCAAATCAAGCGCTTTTGGGGACGATGATGCCGTCAACTAAATATATCCTGCTGTCGCACACAAGAAGGGGCAGGTAAAAGATGGACCCGTTATCTCTCACTCCATCGACTGATGATGGCTCATTTGAATATTTACAGCTGCATCCGAGGTAGGTGGAATGATCTGCCGTCATTAGGCCACAGCCCTTCAGTGCGGCATAAAGATGCATCGGTGATAGCGGTAAAAAGAAGAAGTTGCTGGCGTGCGTCGCGCTCGGACGGAAAAGCCTGGAGGTGCCAGATGAGTGGACGGGACGGAGAACGCCCTCTCACTCTTGTCAATATTCATTTCCAGCAGCATTGACAGAAGCTGCGAGGATAAATATGCAGGAAGGCTGATGGAGGTGGAAGGAGGCAGAGTCAGAACTCCTGGTTTTAGTCAACAAGCCCGCAGTGCTCGCTGCATGTTGATTAAACACTCAAGTGCAGGATGACTAAGTCATGTCTGACAACTGCGGGGTGAATAAGAGTTTTTAATTTACACTGCCACATCCAGGAGGTTGTCTAGTCTTAGTCATGGCTGCTGTTTTTACTCGCTTTAATTGGACTAAGACGTCTGCGACTATCCAAAGCTGGTTATTTTTGGTATTGCATGTCACTGCTGGTTTTTAAGTATATTATTTGGTTGTGGTTGTCTTCTGACATTTCCCAGCACGACACAATTTTGACTTAATGGCAATCCAGCGCGGGGCTCAAAGACGGAGAGAAAGATGCAAATGCGCAGAGAAGCGATCTGGTTCAAGGTGAGTTAATCCTGGCATCACTTTCACACACACTCACACACAAAAAAAAAAAATTAGATCAAATTGCACACACGTTTTTTTTTTCCTTTCAGCAGCGACTTGCGGGAAAATGGATGGTGTCCAGAGTGTAGTTCACATGGGTTTCAATTAGCAGTGTCTAAATGAATTAAGAGGTTTAAAGCCATTGCTGTTCTAGTGCTGGTATTAACCTGGTGCTTCTCATTAGCCACCCCTGGCTGATAAAGAGAGTAAGGGGAGCGGCGGTGCAGACAGACACCTCTTGCTGACAACGGGTGACAGAGTGGATCACACTGCCTCATGAATAGTAATGGCCGCCAACATGTCCCACTCTCCCCCATGTGAGAAGTGACGGATTCCTGTGTCAACAGGGCCCATGGCTAGGGAAAAAGGACTGACAACTGCCTGAGATATTCTGCAGAGAGGAAAGAATGGAGAGAGGAGAGGAAAGGGAAAAAAAAAAAAAAATCCAGTCCTGACATGAAGGCTGCATCATAAGATTGTTTGTCAGTCAGAGCCGCATTCATTGCCTCCCTGAGAGTGAGTAAATAAACAGTGTTTGCAGGGAAAGGAAGTGAGACTGGATTGTTACCCGGTGCCTTTGGGGTGCGCAGAGAGGCGCTGGCGTGTCTCAATAAATCAGCCTGAGCAGCCACTCTTAATGCACTCGCCAAACTATCGATAAGGAAAGAGGAGAGGCAAACACTGGCTTTCGGGGGGGGAGTGATGTCACTGATAACCCGGCGGGCCACACTCTCTTCCTGACTGACCGGGTCTCGGCCGATCGATGGCGGCACAACGCCGCGCCTGGCAAACGCACAGGTGAGCAGAATGTGAAGCAATCCACGAGAGTCCATCCAACTTTCAAATGGCGTCCACCGAACCCGACGCTGAAGCGGCTCTCAGACTCGAAAACAGCGAAAAGACGCTTCTAATTGTCTGGACGAAGCTTCTTTATTTTCAAATCAAACTCTTATTTCTTTTCGCTACTTCCCACAGAGGAGTGGAGCAGAGTGAAATCCGAGCACAGCTGGGTCCATGAATTGTTCATTTGTTCCTTGTGAACTCCCCGAGCCCCGGACAGAGTTTACAACTAGTTGGTACAAAAAAGGTTAGAGGTTACGCAGGCAGTCGCTAATCGAATCTGTCCATAGAGGCCAATTATGGGGGGGAAAGAATAAAAAAAAAAATCACAGGAAACATGTCTTGGGCCTTTTAACAGAGCAGAGCCCGACAGTTTAAAAAAAAAAAAGAAAACACACTCCCTCCGTCCACAGTCCTTCATCCTATTTTAAACTAAGCTCTATTTCCACACGGCTGCCATGTGTATTTCTCATACCCAGGACAAAATTATCCCTCAGCATTTTATCTGCCACACAAGGAAACCATGTCCGAATAATCCAATAAAAATAAAGCAAAAAAAAAAAAAAGAATAATCCATCCCTCCACAAGGGTGTCCTGCTGTTACCTGAATGCCAAATACCAAACTCGCCTTGTGGCAAAGTCACTGATTAGCCTTTGTAATGTAAGTCCAATCATCGCGCTTAAGTCTCTCCTGGCACACATTTGTCCTCTCTCAATCTTCACTCGAGTACACGCCGGTGAACTCCACTGAACCAGAAACGACGTTCACGGCGGTTGCGGCGGGTTTCTTGGGATGCGAAGAACTTCATGAACCCGGTTTGGATTCCGGGTTGTTTCGTCTCAAACCATCGGGGGGCTTTCTGCTCAGACGTCTCTGATTTGACTGAAATCTTTAGCATAAATTATGGATATTCAAAATGCTGTTTGGGAAATTTGAGGCCATGTTTGAGCGACTATATCTCAGGAACTAATAAAGATAACGCATGTATACCAGTGAGTGTTGCAGCTACGTATGGTTCCAAAAACATCACCAGTTGACCATCAATGCGTTTCTTAATGTCTGCTCAAAGATGGGACTTTTCATTGAATTTACCCCCCACATTTAAACTCACCTATAATTAGAGTCCATTTAAATTAACTTGCAGATTCGATGACAAACAGCAGTGAAAATTTCAAACTTCTATCTTCAGCAGTTCCTGAGATATTGTCTTTCAAACGGCATCACATTTTAGTTTGACTACGTCTGAATAACCTCCCCCGTAGACGCTGCAACACGTTTGTACTTCTGTTCTGCCGTAGACACGACTGGTTTCAGACCCTTTTGCAGCACTGAACTGTGCGTCGGCATTCGGCTCGGGCGGTTGCAGCTCCTTATAACCGGCAAAAGCTGAGTTGTTTGGCAAATCTTGGCTTAGCAGATGATTTTTATCTAAAGCTGCATATTCGCTGCTGGAACCTGTTTGGGAACCTTTAAGGAACTCGCTGCGTTTCCACCACAGGGACCAGGGTCTGAGCGGGAAAGTATTTTACCCTCCAAGCTCTCTGTGAGTGGGGTACTACTTTCTGAAAGCTCATTCACCATCTCATGTTCAGTCACCGCTATACCTTCAAGTCCGCTTTGCTTCTACTTCCTGTCTCTTTCGTCAGCGTTGACTCAACGACACCATTCGCGAGCCTCATCTACTGGACTGGACGGGAGCGGTTTGTTGTATTCATGCAACAAAACGAACCGAAAAAACCCAGCTGCTGCTTTCGTCGGTCTTCAGAAGGCGTCTGAGGGAACCTTTAAGTTCCTTGACTCTAATGTACTCACAGCACACGGCTAAATAGATAAAAAGATAATCAGAAACGATATCCAAATTTAATCAACTTCACATAAATATTTATACAGTCTGAATTGGAGGGCCTTGCCGGGGCAGTCCAGGCCTGTCGACTGATATTCGCCACGACTGTCACATCCAAAAAGATCTCTTTTGTGAGAGAAACCGCTGTCGTTAATATTGGATCTCCCTCCCTCTAGATTTTCCTTATCACACACAAAATGTGCAGCGAGGCTGACACGCCACGGTGCTGTTTGTCAGACAGCCCTGAGATGGAATTTTTTATTTTTTTCCTTCCCCCTCCCTGATCAAACTGAAATGAACTATATTTTCAGGCTATTTGTTGTCATAAATTCAGCCATTCTTCACATGGATGCGATATGTGCCTTGTCCCAGCTGTCAGAGGCTTACTGGTGGCAGAATGTTTTCATGTCTTAAATGAATGATAAAGTACGGCACGACTGCGGCGCAAAACTGATGCCGTTTGGAAAAATAAAAGGGTTTCAATAGTTAAAGAACTGTGGCCACTGAGCAATACTCCTATAAGGCGTGTGACAAACTGCGCTGACGCACGCTCCATTAGATAATCTTTGACTCAATTTGTTTCTATATTTATGTTTCTAGTCATTTCAGCGAGCTGAAAGGACGGAAAATGTTCCTTTGAATTTGATTTTCATGGCAGAAAAATGAGGGGATGCTAATCTGAAATCTTAAAGACCATATTAAAAGCAATGCCAAGACATTTGCTCGGCGGTGTAATTTATCATGTGCCATTAATGTTGTTTTCTTTTTATTATTATTTCCACATTAATGTCATCGCTGCACCTAGGCAAGTCGCAGCAGTTGATTGTAGGCGTTTGTACACAAATGGATCATTACGTGTGTGTGCGCGCGCTCGTATTACTCATGTTGTGAGGACTCAAATCTGTTTATACAGTCACATTGTGCAGATCTGCTTCCATTTTGGGCACAAACGGTCTACGAAATGGAAAACATGACATTTCAGACGGAAAACTTGGTTTAAGGTTAGGCTAGGTGCGTAATAGTTATGCAATAAGTAAATGAAGATAAGTAAATGTCCTCTGAAGTGATGGAAACAGGGCAATGTGTGTGTGTGTGACAGAGGGAAAGTGTGTGTGTGTGTGTGTGTTGGGGTAAAGGATAAGGGGGGATCATTATGATTTCTGAAAAGCTGAGCACGATTTCCGGCATCAATTATTCAAGTGTACAGCCTGTTTCTGTAATCGCTCTCCTATTGTCCGCTAAACGTCCCAAATCACCACACAGTCGACATGAAAGAGGACCGAGTGCTTGCTCAGCACCCAATGAGGAGATGTGGCTTGCTCCGGCTCTCCTTTTAGGCAATTTTTAAATTTTTTTTTTCCAAGATGGTTTGATTTGCACACAGTCAAAACTTTACACCATCGCAGGAAAATAAGGTACAACTATTCCAACTTATGTAAATGCTACTGAGGCAAACTTCCTCTCCAACACTTAAGACAAAGCCTGCGTCTAAAATCGGTCACTACATGATACAGCGCTGTCCGGATGTTAAGTTACACCCTATGTAGTTCACTCATAGTATCCCACAATGCACCACGAGAAGCAGCGCCACCAACCATCGTGCATTGCGTCAAAGGAAAATGGCAGACAGACGAGGATTGGTGGCATTTTCACAGATTTCTGACGGATATTTTATCGTTTTAATACATATTTTATAGCATTAGGACATAATTTCTCCAGAATATATCGTTTCTGATTACGTAGCTTGACAACATCCATGAGACAAATCCATGAGTTATGGCACAAAAACAGCAAAAATTAAAAATAATTCATGTGTTTGATGGAAGCAGAGCGATGTATCACAACACCAACAACGAGAAAAGTTCTTTCATTGATGAATTTTGGTGCAACAGTGCCAAGACTCAAGGATGCCATAACTTGCTTACAGTGATGATGCCAATACACCAATCAGTCACAACAATAAAACCACCTGCCTGATACAGAGGGGCTCAAACCTCATGCAAACCAGCTGTAACCTACTGGGAAATGGACTAGATTGGATTTCTGGGCATTTGGTGCTCGAATAAATATCTGGTGCATTCCCATGGATGATTGGGATTGTGGAGTTTGGAGGCCAGTTCAAGGCCTTGAGCTCTTGGTCGTGTTCCTCGAGCCTCTCCTGAGCAGGTTTTGCAGTGCTATCAGTGTGCATTGTTGTCTGGAGGAAGGGATCTAGACAGCAATCTAAAAAATAGCCCCACAGGTAGCGACTGCGTTAGCCACAGTGCTAAAAAAGTTGCACTGTGTCTCAAACATGAAGCAGATTATGTTACAATCACAATTTTTAGCCTAAATTAAATGAGTGCTGACTTTTAAAATGCTTCATAGAAAACAGCCCACATAGATAAAAATCACCTGGTGTCAACTTGGGTAAATTTGAGATTAGAGCATCTCATCTGACTCTAATTCAAATGCACTGCATTAATTGGAATGGGGAGACTAGCTGGTTCTCTGTGCATCATGCTGCAGCCACCTAGCTAGCATGCACCGTAGCATGCATGCAGATGTACAGCAAGTAAGGAGTTTAGCCGGTGCCCAGTTGTGGTATTGTGCAACCTCAGGGGAAAACTATACATTTTTAGATTTAAATATTTTGCAAACATCAAGTCTCGATTCTCTGCTGATCTTGTAATCAGTGTATTTAGCAGCGAAGATGATTGTTCTTAGTTTAGCATACTCCTATGCTAACATTTGCTAATTATCTCTAAGCAACAAGTAATGCTCAAACTGATGAAAAACATCATTTACTTTGCACATATTTGGTCGGACAAATTGAAATTTTGACCCGATGATGGCCCTCCATGAAAAGCCAGAGGATCACTAAAGCTAATATAATTTATCCTGAAGGTAACATGAAGACGCCAGACTTTATAATCCACCCGGTATTTTCTGTAAAATCACAAATCTCAGCCTCAGACTTCTGAAACCATCTCTGAAAACTTGTACCTCTATAGCTGCAGATGTTGAAATACTTGAGTGGATAAATAAAACCTTTGAGCAGCTGATGAAAGTCACCAGGACTCCTCCTCCGTGGCTCACGAATGTCTGCACAAAACCTCGTGGCAACCCCTCCGATAGTTTAGACACACGAGGTGGACTCACTGACAAACTAACATCCCTGGAAACCTGCCACACATTCGGGATAAATTGACAAACATAACTTATCGTAACAAATCTCATAAGGACACCAATTTCCCTAAATGATTCATGCTCGGGTCAAACTGCACAACCGATATATCTGTACTTCAAAGTATTAAATTTGGGGTATAAATGTCCACTTTTGGCTGTAAATATAATTTACCTTTTGTCTTGGGGGGTTTTAATCTACAAAAGGACCGAGCGCAGCGATCATAACGCCAAAATCATTTGTCAGCGCAACTCAACGGCATCAATCCTCAGTTGTTTCATTTAATCACATTTAATCAATCACTTTTAATCTTGTTTTTTTTTTTTT
>NW_007578912.1:132780-162504 GCF_000690725.1 Stegastes partitus | reverse complement strand
GCAGAGTGGGCAAACACCATCCCTGCCTAATGAACACACGACAACCGGATGATACGGCGGCGGCGGCGGCGGCGCCTGGGGCTTGTGTGATTAAGTGGGGTGGGTGAGAGCGAGTGCAGCGGTTGGTTCACGTTGGTGCGAGCAGGTAAACTCCAAAATCTGTTCAGGAAAGAGTCCAAAAGCTGCCCCCCTTTATTGTTCCCGAACAGAGCGACGGATTGGGAGAGAGTTAAAATCTGAACTCGACACACGAGGAGGGAATATTAGGTTGCTCCGGTTGTATGCATGTTAGTGTCCTCCCAATTTTCATACCGTAATGGATAGGTATAAATAATTAATCAGCCTGTTGCCCCGAATAGCCGGGGAGCAAGAGAGAAGAGGGAGGACAGGAAAATTAACAGCGATCAGCCCCGCTTGCGGCATTTTAAAGTACCACAACATTGTCATAATTAGGTCCTCTCTCTAGGATTCACCAGGAATTTCTTCTACTAGGACAAAAGCCTCCGACACACTCCCTCTCCTCCTCGTAATTAAAGCGCAGCCTCCGCCGCCGCCGCCGCTCGGATGGAAATGCACCATATTCTCCGTCTCTTTAATGAGAGTGATAAATGCTATGCTAGCTTTGGCTATTTATAAATTTTATGGCACAAATTGTGGCATAAAGGGCACAAGTCAGATGAATGACAGACGAAGGACAGCTGCGGCATCATCCCTCCATTAAACGCTGCAAATGGCCAACTGTGGCCCGAGCAGTTAATTAGCCAGAGAGGGCCTAATCACAGTTTTGGAGCTGTGGTCCTCCCCAGGTAACACACTAATAGGAGAAGCTTGTGGAGAAGAGGAAACAAGCTAACTATTGGCTTTGGGCTTCTCAAAAGAAAAGACTGCTTTGACCTGTGTGTAAAAAAAAAGATAACTTGCGAATGTAGCTGGATTTGGTCAAGTTTAATATATTTTTAATTAATGAAGTTGTTTTATGTGAGGCGGTAGCTCCCAGTGTGATGGTCGGAACCCCCAGTGGGTTGAAAGAGAAATCAGGGGAGACACAGGGTGATTAAAAGTGGCCTGTGGAGGGTTTTTTTTTTTATTGCAAACAAAGTTCTGTTTACAATTAGTATTTGTTACAGAAAACACATTGGGTACATGCTTTAAGCCTGCAGCCACGGAGCGCTCTTCCTCCCTTATAAAGCAGATTATTGTAAATTGTGCATTGTTTACCTCCGTATTTGTCTTCTTTTTTTCCCTCGCCTCTGCTTGCAGACTGCAGCGCTTGCAGTGTGAAACCCGCAGCAAGCAGCACTTTGCTTACATGCAGGCAGGAGTGGCCTTGTGCACTCGCGTGAGATACAAACAAGATGAGGACACACTTTGTGCACAAAAAAAAAACAGCTTTATAGTCCTACTAGTGGTCAAAAACTACACGGGGGAACATTTCACATGAGAGTCTCAACAGTTTACAATGTTGTGTCGTCAAATCCACGCTTAATACTTTAACCAGCGATGGATCAAACATCTATTTTTATGCAACATTTTCAGACAAAGCTGCAAACTTTGCAGATATTTCCTTATGAAGCCTTTATCTGCTGATGCCACCGATGCTCATCTCAGCACGCATCATTCAAGTCGACAAGTTTGAAACACTAAAAGTAGATATTTGCACGGCGACTTTGACCAAAAGAGAAAAGGGAGACGCCACAGCAGGACTCTCGCAAGTGACTAATCCAGCCTGAAGATGTCAATTCCTCATTATTTTTAAAAGTATGACTCAGCTGCGAAACAGCAAGACGGAGTTTAGTTTGAAGTGCTTTGCCACTGGAAGTAATTTGAGGCCTTCCATTTTGCCGTGAACTTTGCACGGTTTGTCAAAATTTTATCAGCGCCGTGAGGAAGAGCGGCAAGGGTCAAGTCCACTCAGCAGTGTGTTCAAGAACAAATACGGAGTGGAATTCTTGGCTGCACCGCCGCCGCTTTTGAAACCGCTCGACAAAACGTAACCTGCAATAAAGGCTGTAAAGGGTCACGACGCGCAGGCTGGGAATCGGAGGCACGAGCGTGATCTAAAGAGAGTCTGATTGGAATCAGCTCGGGGAGGCGGCTGCATCTGGAAGTCAACAGAGGACAGACGCGAGCACATGTCCTCTGTTAGTTCAACACGACAGTGGAAGTGCTCGCACTGAGGCAAACACTCGCCGAGATAAGACACACAAATGCCTTAAGCGCACTGAAGTTAACCAGGAAAGCTTCTGTATACATATCAAGTAGGTCCCCCCCCCCTCCAAAAAAAATAACTAAGATCCAGCTAGTCGCTGTTACGCAATTCACCAAACAAACCGCCAGCCAGCACAGCCCACAGAGGAGAGAGAGGGAGGAAGATGCAGGAAAAGGCAGAAATAAATGAAAGTCAAGTTGTCCCGACTGATGATGTGATGCTGTAAACAGGGAGGGTTTTTTTCTAACAATTAAAGAGTGGGGGGATATTGATTTCCAATGGTGCTCTCAAGTGACTTGCTGGCTGTCACAATGAGGCCCGGGGTAAGGTGACCATGTCTCTGCTCGATGTGATAAACCTTGCATGTCATCAGGTATGGAGGACGCCGTGTCCCCCCCCACACTCCGACTCCCAACCCCACCCTGCGTGCATCGCAGACTGCCGCTGCAGCGTTTATCCGGGATGTGGAATTACGGCTTGTTTCGTTTAGTAATGAAGCCACCGAGGAGTTGGTGAGTGCAGCCGGCGCTTACAGGTGCAAGCGTGCAAAAATTAAGAGCTTTTGAGGACGAACGCTTAAAAGTTCTCACAAACACGCGCCTTTCTGCTCTCCGGGCGACACGCTTTCCGTCCAGCGAGGTGCTTTCTTGCAACTCAGTGTGCAGTTTTACAGGCATCATGGGAAGCGGCGGCGGCGGCGGCAGCCTAGATGAGAGGTCAACGGCAGTCTTACTCCGGTGATAAACAACCATAAATCAGTAGACGAGCTGTCACTCGAGTAGATCCATCATGGGCCAAACCCACGGCGACGAACACACACACAAATGCATGAACCACGACAAGGAAAACAGAAAAAAAAAAAAAGGCCCATGCAGATTGATTGGCTCCTTTAAATGAGTGGCAGTGGGGTTATGCTGATCGATTCCATGGATAATTGACTGATTCTAGTGTTGTTAGAAGTGCAGTAACGACTACATGTCAGCGCTGAGATGTGACACAGCCTGCAGGCATCTTAAGTTTACAGACGGGGCTCAGAAACAGAGAGGAATTTGATAACATGCAAAGAAAACTGTCCTTGGTGTTTGCTCTCTTCTGATAGTCTTGGACTGCGTTAAAAGGATTGAGCAGGCAGACTGAGGCAAGATGTCATAACAATGTACTTGCTGAAAGCACTTACTGTAGATGGGATTAGTTTTTTTTATATAATATTAAGCACTTATATAGGATTTAAGTTAGTCAAAAAGACTTTCTGATTGCCGAAATCCACAAAATGGAAATACTACTCGCATTAAATGAGCTAATTTGCGCTGAATTTAAGCACCGAGTTGTGGCTACAATGCAGGTTGCATATAAATATCCTCTTTTAATGTCACTCCCAGAAAAAGTTGATTGGAATTTTTATGGTTGAGAATTCTGCCAAATGGATGGGCTTCTCATCTAATATTCCTACACACCTCCGCCAGCGAGTCGCCATGCTCTTAAGTCTAGACCAATCAATGAATGAACTCGTTACTGAGGCATTAAAGGCAAAGCCATGGAGGAGTAGTAGTCCATATCTGGAAACCTTCCCACTGTGTGACACAGCAATTCACAGCTGTTCAGAAGTGCCTGTTGGCCCCGGGAAAAAAACTGATTAAAAAATTAAGGACAAGGAAAGGCAGAGAAGTGCAAACTACATATTCAGGACTACGAGTCTTCTGCAGCAGATTTATGAGGAGACACAAGACAGGGAAAGGTCCAGAAAATGCCAAATCACTTTTGAGTAAAGGACCCCTCCCCTATTGTAAGACTCAGCCAGCTTTATTATGCCAAGAGGTGGCCACTGAGTGGAGGAAAGGACACTGATGCATAGAATGCAAAGCGACTTTTAATTATTCTTGGGAAAAGAGCACAAGCCCTTGGCTTGTTTACCACTTTACCGGAAACAGCTTATGATTGCTTTGTAATTATCTCCTTGATAGTGTAAAATTTACCCCCCACCCCCTTTCCGTCCACTCCTTTCCATAGAACACCATGCAAAAGTGATCAAGCATTCATCATTTAGCCCAAATGTTTTAACTTTTACTTGGGGGAGGTGGAGGGAGGGCTAATAGATTATGGGTAATGAAGCAGCTCGAGCAGTAACACAAATAGGACTTGTTGTGAAAGACACAGGCTGAAGCACGCCTGTGCTGTGATAATCAGTCTCTCTTTTGTCTCATGATAAGCCGAGAGCCTAACCTTCACCCAAAGAGCACATCATTTCCCCTCTGTGAGACTTAATGAGACATTAGCCATACTAACAAATGGTGGACGAGAAAGTGAAAGTGACTTTCCAGGTAGAGGCCGTTTGCCTGACCATAATCAGTCCCCAAGTGCGGCTAAAGAATGGAAACAACTCCGAGTCTCCGTCTCAACAGCTTGCTGTGGCTTTTATGACGGGCCTCCCAGGGCCCATCGAATGGCATGTAATGTCTTAATATCCCTCAAATAGAACAGGTAATCTGCTTTTGTTGTCGGCTAGTCTGCTGCGATACAGACAGCGCAGTTTGTCCACTTTAGCTCGTGGTGTGTGGAGTGTAAAGTGCAGCGCGGCGCTCGGAAAACCGCCGTCTGCCACAATGAACACGTGTGAAATCAACGTCCACAAACCCAACAGAGCACAGCGATCATTTACCACAAAAAAAAAAAAGGAATCTGTAATGCTTTTAACCCATGCTTTAACTCACTTCATATCCATACGGCGCTAATGAAACACTGAGTCATACACTAAAGTCGAGCCTTTTGTGCAGCGCAGAGTGGTTTGGAGATGTGGGACTAAAGACACAGCGGTGGATGGATAAAGAAAGGAAGTGACGAGCCAGTGTGAGAAGGGGCCCTGTTCCCCCGCCGGGCCTCCCAGCTCAATTAGCTCAGCTCATCCCAGCTTTCTGCTGATGGGAAAGAAAAAAAAAAAAAAAAAACTGCAACGCCACACTGTACCATACAGTCCAGGGAGTCTAGCCTGTTAGTGAGTGAATGAGTGCGTCAGTGTGCACATTATGTGTCTGTTCACGCCCCACGTGCAGGTTTTGCATTTGTGCATCCCAGAGTGTGTGTGTGTGTGTGTGTGAGAGTGTGTGTGTGTGTGTGCCGTCTCGTCTTCCCCACAGTGCTCTCCGTAGCCAACACCTGAACCAATTAGGCTACACTCGCAAAAAAAAAAAAGAAATCCCTAAAGCCACTTACAGTAATGTCATCAACAGTCATGCAAAACTTATAAGAGAAGTTTATCTGGATTCACTTATTGAGAAAAAAAAAAAAGATGAACTGGAGGGAGACCAAGACCAAAAAAAGTCACAGTTATGGATTATAAAACTCCTGCCAGAGACTAGGAAGGTTATACTCCAACACTTTGCTGCCAACGTCTCCAGGCTAAGACAGAAACTTTCATGTCTAAATATTGAACTGTCAGTCAGCGCTGAAAAGTCTCAACAGCTGCAAAAAAAAAAAACATGTGATTAAAACTTTTTATTTGCTCCCGTGGTAAGCAAAAACACCAAATTGTGCATTTTAGCACAGCGATGTCCGGCGTTTGTCCAAACCGTGCAGGTAGTGTCGGTGGTCTGCATGTGAAATGGAGCGCATAAATCATTGAAATAGCTCCTGGACGTGCTTTCAGGATGTCCTAAAAGATGCGGGGGGAAAAAAAAAAACAGGCCAAGGTCTGAAGAAGACAGTTCATTGCTACATGACAGCGTTCGGAGGCAGGGGGCGGGACCTTTTCAGAGACGTGATGCACACGCATGTCTCAAAGGCAAAGTGAGATGGAAAAGAGCACTCAGTGTTAAAAAAAAAAAAGTGACTGAAATTGCTTGGCCAGCACAATTCAAGGCCAAAATCTATTTAATCATGGAATAAGGACGGTTCAAAAAAAAAAAGCTAGTGTAATATTCCTGCATAAAAACTCTGCTCACTTGGTGACCCAGAGACACTTTATGACACACAATACATTTACCTGACAACACAAACTCATCTCATCCGCTGCTTCCCAAAAAAAAAATTAAATTAATACACCTCAGTTCGCCTTAAAAATAAAAATCTTGCAGAGAAATGCTGCAGTGCGCCAAGTAACTAGCTAAACAAACAAATACACTGATAATGCCGGCGATAACATCCGAGGCGAAATGAAAGGATGAAGGTCAGTAATTGGGAGAAGGTGGGGAGGTAGAAGCGTGGCGTGGTTTGTTTTTTTTTTTTTCTTTTCTCCCCCCCTCCTCCTTCCTGGCAGGGGTCCATCTGAGCGCGTGCAGCAGGCTCTGGGGCGGTGTAGGAGCACGTCTGTGCAGAGGTTAAGAAAAGCAATTAATCGGCAGCAGAGATAATCAAAGGAACCTCCCCCTCCAGACACCTTGGTGGGGGAGCGGGAGAGAGCGAGAGAGCGGCAGAAGAAGAGAAAGGGAGGGAAATGGAGAGACAGACAGAGAGGGGAAGATGGGAAAATACTTGTTTACAGGCGCTGCTGGTGCGATCAAAAGCGCAGGGGTTCAGCTCTGCCACCGGGGCCCTCCGTTTCAGGTGGAATTGATAACACTTCAGATGTACAATTCAATGTTTGTGAGAGTACTTTTACCTCCCGGTGAGAAGGCAAGGATTTTTCACAGTCTAAGCTGCATTTCCTTTCATCTCAGATTTTGCAAGGTATCAACAGATTGTCAATGGTGAGGAAGACATTTTCCCACACATAATCAAAGAATGCGGTGCGCCGTGTGTGTGTGTGTGTGTGTGTGTGTGTGTGTGTGTGTGCGCTCCCCCCGCCAAGACGTTGATTCAGACGGCACGGCGGCGCGAGGAGGCTAGAAAACAAGATTAATATCTCGGCAAACCAACGCTGTGATTGCATTAATTTGGCTGTGAAACAAGCACCTCACAGAGACCAGAAATCACACCAAAGAGCATCAAACCAAACTTATTTTGTCCCCCCTCCCCTCCCTTAACTAACCAATAAGCATTCACCAAAAGAAATAAATAAATAAGAAGGGCTTTCGCTGCTGCAAATAATTAGATATTCTGCATGACAGATTTTATAGTTCCATGAGGAATCAAAGCTTGTTGCTCCCTCTGGTGGTTCACATCTCCCTTTGGAATTGAAATCAAGAGTTGCTGAGGGGCAGATTTGTGCTTATTAAGTGGCCGCTGAACCTGCTTTGGTGTGTCTTCTCCACTTTGTGCGCCGTCAAATCTTTAGAGATGACCGACTCGAGCGTCTGCATAAAACATCGCGTCGAGTTTCAGAAAACATCACCGAATTTGAACATTTCTATCCTCGTCCACGTTACGTCTGTTCGTCTGTTCATCTGCACCCGTGCGAGCATCCCAACAATAGAAAGCTCCGCAACAAGCACCAGAATACACACCTACGCGATCAGTTTATGGTATGTAAACATCTTGCAGCTAAAACCCCGGCAGACGGTTAGCAGGTCAGCAGTGAGTAAGTGGCGGCACTTTCACAAAGTCTTGATTAGATAATTATCCATCCATATCTTGGCAATATGTTGCAAGGGAACAACGCGCTTCTCATTACACTGCTGACAGGCCCTGCATCTGTGGGTTGCTATCAAAAGCAAGGTGCTCAGCAGGCGCACACTTGTTGATTAAAGCAAAAAAAACAAAAAAAAAAAGGAGATGTGCCAACGTGGAAATTAGATATACTCCTCTGGGGGTAGTTGTAAGAGGTGGGAGTAGTTTTAGGTACACAGAGCAGATCATGGACTGAAACCATGACAAACAGTAAGTGAGTTCCTGGAATCTAGAACGAGTAATAAAGCTTTTAGAGAGGTTTGAACCATTTTGGTGCGACAACAAAACATCTCAAACTAACAGTGGTGGGAAATATATTTGTTCAACATTTCAGTGTAATTTTGAGGTATTTGTACTTGAAACATGATGTAGAGTCAATAAATTATATATAAAAGTACCACTTACATGTTAAATAATCTATTTTAGATCACTGGAGGGCATTTTTTAACACATATGCACTTTTATTTTACAAAAAACTGAACTGCAATGGAGTGTTTTTAGAGTTTGTTGGTATTTTTACTGAAGGAAACGATGTGAACACGACTGCTGTGATCACGACTGCTGTGATCAGACGTCTGTTGACAAAGATGATCAGACTTGGAGATCAATTATCAGACCTGATATTCAGCATTTAACATCTGCATATTTTTTTTTTTTTTTAAACTAGAATCGTATTTATACTCATAGCCTGTCAAAACCACACAACCTTCTGAGTTAAAAACTTGTCATTTCAATGTAGACGCCAAGATTTTATTTCATTTTTTTCTCCCTGCAAATGCATATCGGTTCTATAGATCCGTTATCGAGCTTCTTGATCACTAAAACTTGGGATCTCGACACCACCATGATGTGGTGCTGCCATGTCGCGTCACAGCTCTTCGATGAAAGAGTGGCGTTTATAGTGAATAGTGATGAAATTAGACGCACTATGAGGGCCTTCCTACCATAAAAGGTTTAAGGCTTCCTGGCAAGAAAACACAATTACAAGAACTCTGACCAGTGAACGATAGTCACATGTGAAACAGCAGCTCTTCCAAGGCTGGTTCCTTCTCATAAGTTTACATGAAGCGATCCAGATCTGCTCCTCCTCTCTGCCACGAAACTCCACTTTTGCGCAGACAAACAAGCAGCACATGAAACATTCCTCCTTGATCTCGATGCAGAGTCGCCGTAACGAGTTGGCGTTAAAAGCAGCCGCGACGGCTGTATACGATTTTCCGAGCCGCTGCACCGATATCTGCAACCAACAGTTACTTTCACTGCTAATTATTTGTCTGATCCATAAAAACTTGTGGACTATTCCAAGCAAGGTGAACCCAATAACAACCCGTTTATAACGATATTAAAACGGAGAAAACTAGCAAATCTTCACAATGGAGAACTCAAAAACTGGCAGCTTTCCTTTAAAGATGATCCATAAAAAACGGCTGCCATTTATTATTCTTTACATCCGCTAATTGACTGACTGTTTATTTCAGCTCTGAACGAGATCTCCAACCCGAGAACCGCTCAGGCATCCGGTCGGGACGGAGATGACGGGGAGGACAAACTTCCAACCAAGTCTTTTAACATCCCTGTGAACACAACAAACACACAAAAAAAAAAATCCTCCTCTTTTAAATCCCAGCACATTATTCCTCCTTTCTGCTGGGTCTGTGAACTCTCAAACTCCAGAAAAAAAAAAGAAAAACAACCATATTTAAATGCTTTCTTGCTGCAAAGCGTGCCTCCGCTGAAACCGCTCAGGCTACTGACTCATTACACAGAAGCAGAAGTGACTCACATGGATCAAATACTGCACATAAGAGCGCACACAAAGGAGCTTTCATTTAACCAAGCCACTGAGTGAGTAGTAATGTAACTTGAGCCTTGCTGTGATGAAACATGCTGTAGGCAGAAGCAGACACATAAGAAGAAGAAGGAAAAAAAAACGCATTACTGCTTCTGAGAGCACGCTGCGTTACCTGCAGCCTCTTTTTTTTTTTTCCTTGAATGATAGACTTCACCCTTTTTGAGCCGGACGGCCAAGTGCTGGCACAGTTTTTTGTTTTTTTTAATGTTTTTGGGGTCGAGACAAACTGAATTCATTGCTTTTGAAGCGGCGTCGGGCAGGGAGCGCAGCCTGGAACTCCAGAGAAAGACGCAAGGAAAAAAAAAAAAATGTGTGATGAAACTTTCAGCACCACGGACAGCAGCCCGGACGGAAGAGAAAGCCAGCGAGAAGCAATAAGTTCATTTTGGTAATCAAGACTGCATCTACACACACACTCACACACTCCTGCAGCTTTTCCACAGTTTTTTTTTTTTTCTTCTCTTTTTTCCCCCCCTCCACCTCCTCGTCTCTGTGTCTTAGTCTGAATAATGCAGGGCCTTTACCCCGGCGCTCAAGCATGAGTGGATAATCTGGCCACAAGGACAGGCTGTGTCAACATTTCCCTTTGCTTCCTTATTTATTTATTTACCCGCCCGCCGTAGGACTCGGGGAGGGCGAGGGAGGATATGGCTGACAACACGCCGGCCGAGCACATGACCTGCTTCCAGTTTTTTTTAGGGAGTGAATGCACCGGATCAAAACTTTAAACATTTTCAAAACTACTTTCAAGTGTTTCTAAGTTTATACCAATGTAAAAGATGCAGTTTCTCTGGGCTCAAATTTATGCCTTTAAGTGAGTTTTTTTGTTGATTTTTTTTGTTTTAGAAAGTTGCACCATGAAGCACTTTTACTGAAGCGATTTAAAAATAGAAAAAGCAGCAAGTACTTAAATTGGAGAAACCAGAATGCACCAGTGTTACCTCTCTGTTGATTGGTTCATCAATTAATGGGCTAATTGGTTTTTGGAGAACAGAATTGGGTAACAAAAAGGCCCAAATTTTCAACCAGAACATGAAAAACTCACTCGAGATGACTATCGTTTTAAACCTTCCAACTCGAAAGATGGATTTTTAAATCGCCAATTACGGTGACTTTGCAATTCTGAGTCACGTTTTGGGCGCCTTTTGTTCCCGGCGCCTAAATAACTGTTACAATACGACCCTCAGCGCAGCCAATCAGCAGCTCGGGCTTTAAAGAGCCTAATCCTCTTTAATTTGTGATTACTTGTAATTCAAAATGGTAGCCCACTAAACCACAGGAGATTGATTGTTTAAATGTCCTCCTCCGCTGTATTGCAAACCTGGATGCTGATAACGGAGAAATAAATATCCTCTATATATATCCTGAGCTCTCATGGTGGCATTCAAGTAAATTACCATAAAAATCACTGTACAAACATTTTGGCATCAATCATTGAGCATAAATTGCTAAATAGCTGGGAGCCCTCTTAGCATTCACACAGAGTGATTTTCATTGGCATTCTTGTGGCAAGACGACTTTAGCCGCGCACAAATTAGAATGTGAGAATTAAGAGGGATTTCATACGGCAACCATAAGTGTATTTTAAAGGCAGAACTGATTGAGCTGGGAGTAGAGGGAGGAATTAGGTAATTATCTCCAAACAGACACCCAGCGCTGCTGTTTGTGAGAGGCCTGCAGGATCAAAGTGCTCTGCATCAACCAGCAACACACACACACACACAAAAAACTGATTTCCAGCACCTTACCTGGCAACCCACGAGATCCCACACTTCAAAAGGAATGCAAAGTTTGTGTTTACCTCACGTGCATTGATCACTATTTATGATTGATTTCAAATGGGCAGCAAAGTGTATTTTTGACAAGTTTTTAAAGTGACTTGAAACACACCTGAGAACTTGTTTTTAATCACTGCAGCCCTCCAAACAGCCAGCTTTTGGTTTATTATGATGACTGTTATTCATGAAGTGTGTCGTGTCCTACCTGCTCGTAGCAAGTCTCCCAGGTGAGGTTCAGGAGGCAGGAGGAGAACAGCTCGTCTTCGGTCCTGCCATAACCGTCCATGGTGCGCCAGCCGCGTCTGGTGGAGGAGGCGGTGTTCTGCAGACGGAGGTTCGCTCTTTTGTCTCCCACGTCGAGTGTCTCTTCCTCCCGGTGCCGTCTCTCCCTTCCTTCCCGTCTTCCCCTCTGGTTCTTCTCGCTCTCTCTCTTGCTCGCTCGCTCTCTCTCTCCGCCCCGCTTGCGTCTCCGTCCGGCGCCGTTGAAGCTATCAAACGAACAGCGGCGGCGGTTCTGGCTGCTGCCTCCCCGGTCACGTGTTCGTCCTCTCTGCCCCCCCTCCCCAAAATAAAAAAGAAAAGACAACGTTTGGTTCCCAAAGAGGGGGTCCGCGGACCAGGTATGGGTCAAGAGAACAGTGTGTTCAGGTGTGTGAGGAGGGCTGTCTGTCATCCATCAACACCTGTGAGCTAAATGGGGCTAATTAGATTCACCTGCGTCAGTTAGCTCCGGAAGTCATTAGCATTTGTGCACTCACCTGTGTGATGCTAACCAAGTCAAACACTGTGGCTTCAGTCGCCTCTGTGAAATTACCTGTGAGTTATTTGGAGCCCAGAACTAACTAAACATTGCATCTTTAGTAGAAATTACAGATAAAATCACATATATTTACACTTGAAGGAACTTTCTTGGGGCCCCAGTGCCATTTGCTTGTCATGCTAAACTTTAGCTAACAAGTTAGCCACTAGTTTAACATGTTGGTTTGTGTTTGCCCTAAATATCATTTCACTGTACAGCTGAAGGACAGGATGTTGCTGCTGTTAGATCTGTTGTCCTTCAACACCTGTGAGCTAAGTGAGGCTAATTAGATTCACCTGCAGTTAGCACCTGAAGTCGTTAGCATTTGTACGCTCACCTGTATGATGCTAACCAAGTCAAATACTGTGGATTCAGTAGCCTCTGTGAAAGTTCAGACTATACTATTTAAAAACTCAGAACTAACTAAATATGGCATTTTTCATAGAAAATGCAGATATATCCATATATATTTAAAGTTGAAGGAACTTTCTGGGGCCCCAGTGCTGTTTGCTAGTAGTGCTAAACTTTTGCTAACAAGTTAGCCAGTAGTTGTAAACATATCAGTATGTGTTTACCCTGACTACTATTTCTCTGTACGACTGAAGGACTGGATGTTGGGAGGACTGCTGTTAGAAATATGTTGTCTTTCAACACCTGTGAGCTAAATGAGGCTAATTAGATTCACCGGCTTCAGTTAACTCCGGAAGTCATTAGCATATGTACGCTCACCTGTGTGATGCTAAACAAGTCAAATGCTATCGATTCAATAGCCTCTGAAATTTTTAGACTTAACCTATTAGTTATTTAGAGCTCAGAACTAACTAAACATTGCATTTTCAGTAGAAAATACAGATATATTCATATATATTTACACTTAAAGGAACTTTCTGGGACCTCAATGCAGTGCTAAACTTTTGCTAACAAGTTAGCCAGTAGTTGTAAACAGGTTAGTTTGTGTTTGCCCTAAATATCATTTCACTGTACAGCTGAAAGACTGGATATTAAGAGGACCGTGTTAGATATCTGTTGTCCTTCAACACCTTTGAGCTAAATGAGGCTAATTAGATTCACCTGCAGTTAGCTCTGGAAGTCGTTAGCTTTGGACACGCACCTGTGTGATGCTAAACAAGTCTAATGCTATGGATTCAGTAGCCTTTTAGGTTTACTTATTTGTCATTTCGGACCTAAAGCTAACTTCTGTTAAATGCTGTACCCTTAATTGAGCGTCTTACTTGGGAAGCCATTTCAAGCATTTAGCATCTCCAAAAGTGTAACTCCCACCATTTTGGCATGTCAACATAGCAACAAACTGGAACGTGGTTTGTCATGCTGATGTCAGAGGTGTCAAAAGTTGGTGAAATGTCAACTAAACATTGCATTTTTAGTACAAACCATGGATATAACCACATATAGAAACACTGAAAGGAACTTCAATGGAGTTTGCTAGAAGTGCTAACCTTAGTCATTGTATTTTCACCCTTATATAAATAAATAAATAAAACTCTTACCTGGGGAGTGTTCAGTATCTCCAGAAGTATAATTCCCACCATGCTGGCATCAAAGTAGTCCAAACAGAAATCTTCGCACATCTATTACGTGAGGCAGGTGCGTAGGAGAGGGACGAGCGTATCCGACAGGTTTAAACAGACTCCGGCACACTGCCTAACTTGCGAGGATAAATTTATTAGTGCAACGTTTCGGTGCTCGACCTTCATCCGGCAAACAGTTTGGTGAAAAGCCAGGAGCTATCTTAAATAGGGAGTGGCTCTGACTTCACCAATGAACACACTCCACATGATCAGCTCATCATCAAGCTCTGCAAAAGCCTGATAACGATCCTGATCACGTGAATCAGGTGTGTTGGAAGAGGGAAACATCTAAAACATGCAGGACTGTGACCCTCGAGGACCAGGATTGCCCACCCCTGCTCTAGGAGGTGGGAAACACCAAAAGAGTAAAAAAAAAAAAGAGCTAAGAAAGATTGTTTCCATACTGTACAGAACATGAGAAGCAAAACACTGGTAATGCCACAACATATTTACACAGTGTGGGAAATAAATACTAAAGTGTTCTACATTTCTGGGCCCAGATCAAGTTTGGACCTGTTGGCATCAAAACAGTGACCGTAGTTTTCCAAACTGATGTCAGAGGCCTCAAAAGTAGGAAATACGGATACATTCACCATCACATTTACAGGAACTTTTAGTGGTACCGATGCATTTTTACCATTCGTGATAAACTTTTGGAAACAAGTTTGCCCTAAATAGTACATTTCACTGTACAGCTGAAGGACTGGATGTTGGGAGACTGTTGTTAGATATCAACATGTCAGACAAGTCAAAAGCTGTGGATTCAGTAACCTTTTCGGTTTACTTTTTTTGCTACTTGGGACCCAAAGCAAACTTTTGTTAAATGTTGTACCTGAATTTTCAGACTTTCATGTGTTTTCACACTGTGGTATTTTCACCCTCAGATAAAAATCTTACTTGGGATGCCACTGTAAGCCTACAGAAGTAAAACTAGAACCGTGGTTTGTCGTACTGATGTCAGAGGCCTCAAAAACTGGTGAATGTTGACTGTATATTGACTGTATGTTAGTAGGAAATAAGCATGCATCATATATATACACTAACAGCAATGTTCTGGGGCCCCAATCCTTGTTGACCCTTGAGGAGAATTTTGTCCATCTTAAAGATCCAGTAATTAAAAACGATATGGCTTCGGTTGGAGCTTTCAGTCTTCTGAACCTGCTGGAAACATATTTTGTGTCCTCAACATATTTCATGGCTGTTCATGGAAGTTATATTTCTGGAGATACTGAACCTATAATCGTAGATAACCTCTGGCAATGAGCAGCAAGGTCTTATTTTTATTTAGATTTGCAGCAAGATTCCAGGTTAAGTTTGTGGAAAAACTTATGGCCAGTTTGCAACAAGCTGCTGATTAAACACAACTTACGATTTTGGTTAAAACTCTACAGACTTTAGCACCACTGACTCCTGACTTTGTTGGATTTTATCCTTTTAAGTAGAATCATACGTAATCAGCTGATCGCTTTAAACTGAAGGATGATGCTTTTGGCAGACCAGCAGACAAATATCCTAGAATATCACATTTATACATAAAAACAAAACCACACACACAAACACTTACCTCGGATATTACAAAGGATTTTATTTGCAGCAAAGAATCGACATTAAAATCTTCGCGGGCTTTTGATGGAGGCTGCATACCGTCACAAGTTTGGAGACTTCATCTGACTTTAATGTGCTTTTTTAGTCTAACCAGTGTGAAAATGTAAAAGAAGACTTGCACACTGAACAAACAGTACTTGAGCAAAGTCTCACAAACCCACGGCGCACCCACACAAGCGTTTGATTATCTCGTGTATCTTCCCAGGACTGGAAACTGCGCCTGACTGACATCTCCGTCGCTCTCCTGTTAGTTTTGCTGTTCCTGCTGCCGCGGTGCAACTCCCACCTTCATCATTTGTACTTTTTCGCTCACGGGAGAACTGCTGACGGCGCATAATTCCCCGGCGCGGCTCAGCCGAGCTTCACCCTTGGCGGAGGTCTAATCGTTCGGAATAAGTGAAAACAACTGCACGGGTAAGCTGCGCCTTTACCGAAATCTTAAGTAAAATCCGAGGCCTGTAGTTCTTGCTAAAGCTCGCTGTCACCTCTGGAAACTCAACTCTTATAACCTCGAAGCATTTGTACCTCATTGTCTTCCCGCTGCACTTTCTTCCACCGTTTGACAGGTACAAAATATAACACACCCCAGTGCACCGCGCAGACATGTAGCCAGAAGCTAATTCACAAAATCAGGTGTCACTGACTGACGATCGGTTCAACTAATCCTCATTTCTTGGGAAATATTGGGCAGAATTTTAATCAAGACTTCAACTGCACCTAAAAAAAAATAGAAAATCAACATGTTTAATGGGAAGCTGAGAGCAGATTCACACCGCACACCTCTGGATTTATTAACTCACTCACTCAACTAAGTTTTGGCATAAAATCACCCTTATGTCGTAATTCCACTTGAAAGTAGTCTTACGCAGCTGTGCAGATCCTTCCAGGTTGGAGTCCTCATCCTTTGCAATGAGTCTCCGCAGACCTATACAGTACATCTACTGTACGCAATGAGGGGCCGGCGAGACTCCTCGTACGTAAAACTACCAAACCATTACATTATAGGTGCTTCACATGCAATGATGTGGTTCATGCATGGCTGAGATGAGTGCAGGCTGATCAGTTTAAATATGAATATCGGTCTTTACAGATGGGGGAAAAAAATGGCTTCATGTTGTGTATATGTGGCTTTTTGGCAACTTTCAGAAAAGTAGTTTATGATTGCATTTGAGTGTTCCAGTCGTCATGTGGACCGAGTTTGGAAATGAAAAATGTGCCCAAACAAAGCCGAATTATTCTCACGCACAGTTTTAGACACACACAAAAAAACGCCGCTTTAAGTATTGCATGTCAACCATCAGAATAATTGTAAAGCATTGGAGCAAACATTTCCCCCCTGCAGAACAAAACCGCCGTTGTTCTACAGAATTTGTGCGTGCAGCCATGCCGAGCACAGAAAATCTTTCATTTTCTGCAAAGGGAACGAGGAAAAGGAGCGCCGCTAACAGGGCTCATTTGGAGAGCTGTCTTTTAGCACACTATTTATCATGACACCAGACCCGCGCAGCTCGACGGGCCTTTTGTGCATCAGGTTTTGCTTTTTTTTTTCTTTCCTTTTTCTTCGCCGGCCTCCTCGTTTGATCAGACGCGCTTGCCACGCATGATCTGCACCCCGTTTGAAGTGCGGTCAATTGGCACGGTGCTGTATATTCTCTTTTTCCTGCGCAAGTTGTCAAGAATTCAGTGCAGCAGTTAGTGTAAGAAAGACAGAGGATGTTGCCTGTTGTGACCCGGCCTACACGTCGTTTCAATTATGATAAAATGCAGATTGCCGGATTCTGATGTTTCAGTGACAATTCTAGTTTTTATTGTGCTTTCTGTTTAAATTAAATGCATCACTGAGGGGGGAGGAGGAAACCGACGCAGTACCTTGAAAAGAAAAGCCTGATCTGTAGGTACAGAAAAGGAATGACGCAAGCAAAATGAAGAGTGGCTTGTTCTTTAGCTTTATCTGTCACCATCAACCATAATCTGTCCTTTCGCTGTAGATTAATTTAAAGATTACGGGGCGCCATACGTGAACAAGGCACGAGAGGAAACCGGCTTCCGTCTGGCTCGGCTCGTTCCTGCACTTGTGTCTCGTGTTCTTTCCTCCAACTTGTTTCCCTTCTTCTGCCCAGTGACACATGAAAGCTTTTCGCTGAATCAAATCAACAGCCTGAGATAATTCAGTGTGACAATGTAACAATTGTGTTAGTGTGATCTTATGTGGGGGTACTTCTATCATTCGCACATATCCCACGAAGGCTGCGCCAGCGAAATTGGGTGAAAGTTCAGGACGGCGACCGATCCAGCAGCGTTTGCGGAGAAGAGAGGGTGGTGGGGGGAAATAAATTGGGTCAAATCAAATATTGTTTCCCCTCCTGCCCACAGGTAGTGGCTGCACATTTCTGCACAGGTGCCTTCAGTGGTGGCGTGATTCATTTCAAACTGGCAGCCCATTTTAAACATGCAGTCTACATGCCACATCTCCCCTACATAACCAATCTATCAAGCCTAACCCGGCGGTACGTGCATATACTCCCATATCACAGA
This sequence comes from Stegastes partitus, assembly GCF_000690725.1. NCBI lineage: Eukaryota > Metazoa > Chordata > Actinopteri > Pomacentridae > Stegastes > Stegastes partitus. The sequence continues at coordinate 144,599 of NW_007578912.1, read as the reverse complement.
GAAGGCTGGAAAGCAACTGTCATAGATGGCATGATTGAATTGTTCCCTTGCACTGTCACCAGAGGGGCTATTACTTCAAATTAGCATACAAATTCAAACCAGGACAGATGGATTTGTCACATTCCAGTCGCCATCTTCCTGGAAGATTGGCTGTGCTTGTGCTGCGCGATGGAGATAAGACACCTGTCTTGGTGCTGGTGGGGTAAGGACCGGCGTGGGATGGGAGGAGGACTGGGTGGGTGGATGGATTTCCTGAAACGCTGAGGTGTTCTGCAATAAACTTCCCTACCCACGGTCTCAAATGATGATGAGGCACCATCCAGGACTCTGTGGGTGGTGGGAGATTGAGCTGTAGCGAGCTGGTGATTCACACTGTTTGGAAACACGCTGAACAATACCTGTCTGGTATTTGTTTGTGTTTGCTACTTTTGGTGAGTTACTGTCAAAAAAAAAAAAAAAACAACACATAAAATGTCCCCTAACATCAGCACCGACTGCAAGCGTGGATGCACCAGCTGTTTTTTTTTTTTCGTGCGGCTCAGCTCTGCGTGCCCTTGACCTCGAATGGCTGCAGCGGCGAAACAAAAGGTGAACTAAAAAAATCATTCCAATCGTATCGGACAAGGTTTCCTATGTAGGAACATATGATTAAGCACAAGAAGTAAGACCGCATGCTCTCATCAGACACTAACAAAATACAACTTGGAGACATAATGATTTTCATTTGTAATTATGGCGGCATGAATCAATGGGAAGTATCGAGCATGAAAAACTGTTCTTACCTCAGGATCAATTCCATATAATTTCCAGATCAGCTCAAACTAATGGGTTTTCTATTGGCTTCACTTCGGAGGGAGACTAATCTCCCCGGCACCTTTTTGTGGTTCTGTGTATGTTCCCAAGCAAAAGGCCATCCACTTAAAAACTCGTCTCCCAACAGTCCAAAAAAAATATTGAAGCTCGCATGCTAATTTCCTGACTTAGCATATTACACAATCTGCGGGCTTAATTTAAAACTCCCTTAGCAGGTCTAGTATCTCTGCCTGCCTACATCCAGACACTACGGAGATTGTAAAAAATGCTTACTGGGTCATTTCTGCCTCTATCCTTAGTTCAATGTTATGTATATTCCCTTACAATTGATGTAAAGTTGAGATGCAGAACAGAGGTTATGATAATAGAGTCTAGTGTGCACCTGCAGGAGAACAAAAAAAAAAAGAAATTTGGATTAGAAGCAGTTAAATTGCTTTTTAAAAGCTGATGTAGCAGAGGTATGAAACGCACTGGAGCCGCATTTGTCATTGTACCCACACAATCATTGCGATAATAGATTGCTTGAGTAATCAGTTCTTCTGGTGCCTGCGTTACCCACAATGCACCTCGACCGCAGACGACATTTAGGCTTTTTTTATTCTTTTCTTTTTTTTTCGGCCCCATTTTCAAATTGGTAGCCTTCAACTCTGCCAGATGTTGACTTAAGTGGCGTCGCTTTGGGAGCATTTGTCAGACTTCACACCTCGACTGACTCGAATAATCAATAATGAAAGTAGTAATTAGTCGCTACCCATCTTGGAAAGTGGAAGACTCTCTTAAATGCACGGAAACACACAAAGAGAAACTTGTACAGAAATTAAACAGAAGCTGTTCTTCTGTTGTTTAGAAGGTAGTCTGCGATTTAGCATTTTAAAATTCATGTTCCGGGGTTAACACTTATCACTCCCCACTTTCCAAAAGATTAGTCGATTGGTATTTATCACGGAAACTATTTAATTAATACTGTTAATTTTACATTGATTGGGACCAAAATATAAGCAATTTCCACGTATCCTTTATTATGCAGCACTTTCAGACCTAAATTCACCCTGGAACATGTTTAAATAAAGTATAGGAGCTGTCACGTTAATAACAAGCTGCTGCCTTCAGAGCGCCAACAATTTCCTTCACTTGCAGCACCGGCGCTCATAATTTGTTATATTCTTCGTCGCTCTCGCTTATAACAACCTGTTCCTCTTGAGCGAAGCAGGCGGCGCGCCATTGGTCCGTTTTGAGCCGAAGAAAAGAGTCACGCGTCTCGTCAAACGCCCTTTTTTTACGGCACCGTTCTGGTGAAGGGAACCCAGTTAACAAATAAATGACCCATTATCTCTGATTGAAGTTTGAAGCTTTGTCGAGCCGGCTTGCACGGGGAAAAATAAATTTTGAAAAAAAGCCCCAGCGTTGAGATATTCACTGAATTTAAGAAGAACTGTGTTGAAGCAGAGTCGGAAAGACATCGGTGAAAAAATTGCACATCAGATTTAGTTGAATTTCACCAAGACTTTGATTTGTAATTCAGGTTTTCTCTTAAGTTGTGCCTCCTGGGTCACGTCACTTTGTCAGATTTGAAAAAAGTCATCGACTGAAGACAAAAAAAAAGAGCTTTTACAGGCATGTAGAAGCAAATAACGTAATAACAGCCGATAACAACGGCAGATAACGGAATAAATTTGCACTTTTTACAATGTAATCGGCCGATAACGTAAAAAAAAAGTCCTGAACGATAGCGTAATATCTTTTAGCCAATTACGTAAAAAAAAAAGAAGTCCTGAACCGATAATATCATATCTTTTGGCCAACGATGTAAAAAAAAGTCTTGAACCGATACCGCAATATATTTTGGCCAATAACGTAAAAAAAGTCCTGAACAATAACATAATATCTTTTAGCCAAGAACGTAATAACTTATTACGTTGTTAGCCAAAAGATATGTTATCAGTTCAGGACTTGAAATGAAAAATACTTTATTTATCCCAGAAGGGAAATTCAATCTTGTAAAAACTCACTTTTTTTTTTTTTATCACTTTATCTTTATTATTATCTTTATTATTTATATTTTTTACTTTTTATTTACTTTATCCTACTATTTACTTTTGTTACATTATTACCTTTTAGCTAATAATAACTTATTACGTTATCAGTCAAAAGATATTATGTTATCGGTTCAGGACTTTTATTACGTTATTGGCCACTTACTACGTTATTGGCTTATTACATTTTAAAACTGGCAAATTTATGACGTTATCGGCCGTTATTAGGTTATTGGCTTCTACATGGCACCTTTAAGAAGCTAAATGCTAGCATACTGTGTGTTCCTAAAACTAACAAGGCAAAGACCTAAACAACATACTTCCACCTGCCAAACAGCCACAACGAGCCAAGAGGGGTGTTCGGACCAGACCACGAGGTTTCTCAGGACCCCTTCTCATGAAATTCAATTAAGCTGCAAACCCACACAATGAGAGGTGACAGCTTCCCAAGAAAGTCAATCAGAGCTCATCCAGCTTTTTGTTTGTTTCAAGTTTGGCTTTGAGTCATGCATTTAACCAGGCAAGACAGCAGCATTTTTATTACTGTACAACTGCATCGACATTCGAAAATTTCCCGACATCGCTGCAGCGCTTCGGATTCACGCTTCCCCCCCTCCTCAGCTTTTACCTTCCGCACTCGAAAGGCGCTGCCACAAAAGCGGTGCAGCCAGAACAGGCTCCGGCACAGCAGGGATTTCACACTGATCTTGTTCCGAAACATTTGTAATTAACATTCCCCCTCACTCCAACTGTTTCTGAAGCTATCAATATCCCAGTAAGAAGATTTAACTTCCCCGAAGAGCCAGGAAACGAGCTGGATTTGGCAGGTCAAGACGCCGCTCGGCGAAGCGCGTGTGCGTGCGAGGGTTAAGTGAGAAGTTTATGTACAGATTATCCTGTTATTTTAATGCTGACAGCGGGAAAAGATGTTTTATTACAAAGTCGTTTTTTTATTAAGTAGAACAGTTGACAGGAAATGTGACCAGAGTGCCCTTCTTAGTATCTCCATGACAAGAGAACATTAAATTACGCCTGCATCAAAACACAGTATAAATTACATTTGATCAAGAAGGCCTCTCCGTTGACTGTTTCGGCAGAACAAGCAAAGCAACAGCCAAGAATCTTGAGCTGGCTTTTGTTATTACGGAGGAATGTTGAAATGTACATCACATATCATGCTTCAGACAAGAATGGGTAAATTCCTCAGTCACTTCTAGTCGCCCTCTTGGCTCGAAGAGGGGGAAAAAAACAAAAGACGAGTCGGCCCTTGAAGGTAGCAAAACACAAATTATCAATCATGATGAAAATGCATCAGATACACCGAGACAAAAAAATAGAAAATGAGGTTGTTGGTGGAAAAAAAAATAAAAATATCTAACAGAGTTCAGATCGGACTCTGTGCAGGATGCTGCTGCAGCACATGCGGACCTTCTCAGTACTGAGTGTATTCCTTGGACGAGACTTTCGCAATGATACGCTCCAACTGTCTCTTTGCTTCGCACTGGGGGAAGTTACTCATCTCGTAGTACTGCGGGGCAATTTTCACCAGCCTAGGAAAGAAAGCAAGTAAACATTAGTCACCAAAATGTGTCTGCGCTGTTTACTTGTGGGAGAAAGCTGTTCCTCCGTGTTCACGTGGCCTCGACCGGAGCAGGCGTGGATAAGGTGGTTGTCGCCGGTCGAACGATTGCTGCAGCTTCGCCATTGGCTGCTAATGAGGCGACAGTGGTGAGGCTAGCATCCTGTTTTATTAGATCGTAATCATAACTGTTTTTTTCAGTCGTTTTCTAACCAAAAGTGGCAAATTTTAAGTCGCTTTTAACTCCTAAACGTTTCCACTCCTTCGCGATAGCAAGCTATAAATCTTTCGGTTTTGGCTGCTGGTTGGAAATATTAATAGGAACTATTTCCTGACGTTTGATTAGTTGATTAACTGGTTGTGGAGCTTTTACTGGCTGCAGTCGGCTCCAAATAAAACTTTGAATAGTGACAGAAATTTGTTTCTAGACTCAATATACATGTCAGAAAATAACTGCAGAAAACATCTGAAAAGATTTAACTATGCAGCACTAAATTATGGAGTGAGATTTTTTTTTAATGATTTTTGTGTTCAGGATATTTTGGACCAGCCAGAAATCACAGCTTGCATTTGTTTACTTTTAGTCTTTTTATTTTTATTTTTTCTCTTCTTGTTGTCTAAGGTGTGTGTTGGTATGAACGGACGGAGGGTGTGGCAGGGAGGGTGGGAATAGTTTAAAGTATTGTTTCATGATGGAAATGCTGTTTATTACAAGCGCCAATAATACTGCCCGCGACTCTGGTTCTGTGCAAAAATTAATAAATCAAATTTGAATTAAGAAATCACAGTTTGGTGATGCATTGGAGCCACACTCTGCTTAATACTACAACTTTAGTGTGCATCATGCTCAATGGCGAGTGACCTCAGCTACTATAGCTAGCTAGCTAACTATACCTTCATCCAGCACATGCATCTTCTCTGGATGCCAGAATTTGCAAAAGAGCTCTGTCAACTTTAAATGACTCCTCTGCATCTTACAAACTTTCATCGGAGACGACGGATTCCCAGGTGATCCACTCGGCAGCGCGTGCCCGCTTGCTTCGTTTATTGTACTTCACGGATGCAAAGTGGCAAAAATATTTCACATCTAACCTGTTTTGTTCAGTTAACGTGAACTCAACTCTGTTCGCACGTCTCCTCTGTGCTGCTGGACTCCTCCAGGGTTTCACAGCAGAGAATGCTGCTGACTTTCTCACAGTATTGAAATCTTTTAAATAAGTTAGTTACAATTATCTATTTAATATTTTACTAATATCAGCACTGTTAAACGAAAAATGCTTTGCTTTTGTTATACAATATATTTTACATGTACCTTCACTGCATGCCATTCCTGTTCATAAAAATGAAGCTACATAAACAGTCATCCAGTTTCTAACAACTAAAATGTATTGATGTTTTTGAAGTTTTCCCCCCACATGCTTAAAGTATGTGCACCCAGACAACAAAACAACAAACGTGATTTAAGTTAACACTCATATGAAGCCATCTTTCTTTTTAAAATCCAACCCAATCTTCCTCCTAATGCGCCGTTTAATGACACTTTGCTTTTATTACAGATCACATTTTGCAGTTCACCATTTGCCAGAAAAACTCACCACTCTGGCTTGACGTCTGTGCACGTGCGGATGTAGTTCTTGGTGGTGAGCACGAACTCGTTGTAGAGCACCCACTCTGGTTTGTGGTCCAGCACAGTGGAGGGGTGCAGCTGTACGACTTGGTTGTCCTTCACCGTCAGGTAGTGGCCGGTGCGCTCCAGGTGAGCGATCTGGTCACCAGCAGAGAAACCACAGCCACGTAAACAGCCTTTATCACTGCTCGGTTTACTTTCCGTCTGTGTTTTAATTAGACGGACCCATCAAAACCTCACAAGTAAATTATTAATGCTTTGATGGAAAAAAAAAAAAAAAAGTAGCGTGACACTCATGACCGATTTCTAAGCGGCCAGTGAGTGATTCTCCTCCACTTTGTAGACACTTGGCCGAGCTGCAGCGGCGGCCGTGATTAACCAAGGCAATCAGTCTCAATAAAGGCCTTTTCCAAACAAAGACATGATCTCAAACGCTGAACGCTTGAACATGAGCTGCAAATTTGTCTCCAAGATAAAGGTTAATGTTGACAAATATTTAAATATTAACGCCATAATTCAACTTGTCAGCTTGCTTGTTGCAGGTAGCCCTGAAAACGGCTCCTCGCAAAACTGCCATTTGTTTCCCTGAGCGAGAAACAAATTGATTTGATTTCTTGTTATGTGCTTAAAGCAAAGCAGCACGCGCTTTGTGTGTGTGTGTGTGTGTGTGTGTGTGTGTTTGCTTTCCGGCAGCCCTCAGCTACGTTTTCGGTGAGTACAAATGTTTCGCACTAAAATATTTTTGTTTTTTTTTCAAATGATCAAACTCAACAAGGGCAAACTTCAGTGAGCATCAGATTTGCAGTGGAGCTGGATCTAAAGGCTGTTTGCTCAAATATGAAATGTGGCCAAAAATAACAAAGGGGAAAATAATAATGGTTGACACGGAAAACAAGGGATGAGAGACTAAACGGCTAATAGCAGGCTCACACCACGGGAGTTCTAGCATCCTGACATTTTGAAATCGCGTTGCATCACACACACACGAGAAAGAAGCTTAATAGATATTCTTCTCTCTAATGTCAGACGTGCAAGATTGGAAAATAAGAACACACATGATCATGTTGGGATGATTGTGTCAGAGGGAGACATGTGCCACTCAAGATGTAAACACGAATAGAATATGTGGGCAAAACGGTTTGTCTATTCTCAAGAAGTGGAGGTGAGATTTTAGCTATCGTTAGCCTCCAGAGCTAGGTTGTTTAGCACTGCTTGGCAACAGTGCTGCTCCAGGCGTGATTATTAGACGTGTTTGATTTAAATCAGGGTGGTCCTGATGAGTCTGCAAGCAGTTCGGGAGGTTTAGGAGTGGATCTATGAACTCAAAAGGTAAATGGACTGCACCCATTCACACACACATTCATACACAAATGGCGACAGAGCTGCTTATCAAGGTGCTGCCTGCCATTGGGAGCAACTTCAGGTTCAGTGTCTTGCCCAAGGACACTTCACCCGCTCTGCCACCTGAGCCACAGCCGCCCTTCCTCACATTACCAAACAGATTCAGAGATTTGTCCTCCGATTATCAGGAGGGTAGAAATAGGGGGTAAATCAGCAGGAAGCTCCTGTAGTCTGAGCTGAGCATCTTCAGCATGAACAGATCCCACCAACCTGCATGAAGAAGCCAGTGACCAGCGCTCGGCGGATGTTGGTGTAGTAGTCTCTGCTGCTGAACTCGGTGCTCCTTCGCGGCAGGTTGAAGCGGTCCATGATCCTGGACAGCTGCTGCCGTACGTTGTCCGCCGACATCAGCGAGCGGTAGTTGACGAAGTTGTCGTAGCACCACTGAGTGGACTCGTGGTCTGTGGGAGACAGAGAAGATTTAGACTCGAGGGTACGTTAAAACAAACCGTTTAGTGAAATTTAAATGAGCCCGCTCACTTTGTTTAAAGGCGTGGTAGACGTTGAGCAGCGTCAGATGGTCGCCGTCGACGTGGGCGAAGCGCATCTTGGACTCATCCGCCACCTTCTTGGCCTCCGTGGGTCGGACGAAGCACTGTGGGACTAAACAAGGTTGGTATAGGCCCCAACACAGCCGCCCATAGGGATAAGTTAAGCAAATCCCACAGAGAGGAACAAGGCCTCAGCTCAAGAGAGGCACAGAGCACTTCACAGGGAACACTGCATTGCCAAGTGTTTAAGGTGGAAAAGGAAAGGAGGGTCAAAGAGAAGGGAAGGAGGATGGGTTTCTCCGTCCTGATGTGGTGCTTTTAGAAAAGATGCGGCAAACTTAGGACGACCTGCACAAACAAGCACCCCGCCTCGCAGACCTAGTACAGTGATGCAGACTCTGCTTCTCCCCTCTGTGAACTTACTCCGAATTGCTTAACGTCAAACCTGCTTGATTGTGGCTTTAATGGATAAAAGCTGTGTTTATTGAGCCTCATGGTTGGTTGCTGTGGCGGCACCGTTCTCAGGTGTACTTTTGCTGCTTACTCTAATGAACTCAGCAAAAACCTGCCATCCTGAAACACCTGCTTTAAGTGCACACCACGTCCAGCAGCTAGTTAAATCCATTTCCCCACTCTCAAAGACCCTCGCACTCCCTTCAAAGGCGTCAAGATTCATCTCAATGAGCAGCATTCTGCTTTGGCAAGCCCAAAGTGCAATTACTGCTGTAGCATGCTGGTGCTGCTCCAGCTACACCTATACATTTTGTACAGACACGTATTTTTCCCCTTCTTCACAAATAATAGCTGACACCACTGACTTTATCCTCTATTTGCCTTGTAGTAAAGTTCAGTATGTACTCATTACACTTTTTATAAGTAGACTCCAACATCTGGGGACTGGATGTAGTCAGTTGTAAGTCTTGCTAATGAGGGCATACGATGCCTTCATCTAATGTTTGGTGTGACCCATTGTAACCCTCATGTCAGCACCACTCAAATGAAACAGGGGTCCAAAAATGCACACACAGGAGATAAAGAAGCTGCTCTGTGTATTTCCTTTTACGCTCACTGGTCGTTTCTGAGGCATGGTCCATGAGCAGAGGAAATGGAAAGAGTAGCAGCTCAGACCCACGCCGTGGGCCAGCCCTGAGTATTACCTGACAACATGGCAGTGATGGAGAGGACTTCGTTCGAACAGTTGAATTCGCAGCTGGCGATGACCATCTTGGCCAGCTGGGGGTCCAGGGGGAACTCTGCCATCATGGAGCCCAGCTCCGTCAGGTCACCGTCGTCATTGAGTGCTGCCAGGTAGTTCAGCAACTCCAGGGCTCGCATCAGGGTCTCTGGGGCTGGAGGAGACAGAACGGGAGAGATGGGCCATTAAAATGTTCCATGCCCATGGGCAAAACACACACAGATGGCTGATACAGACAATTTGCAAAACTGTCATTCTTTCATTGCAGCAACACTTGAGAAGGACAATTTGGAGGCCTTTCACACACACGTGTCAGAACTGATTAATACTCTAGCATTGCATGTTTACATTTAGGACAGAGATGATTGGCCAATTAACAGGGAATTAACTATTTTGATAATCAATTAAAATGCCAATCATATGGTCAAACTTTTACCTCCACCAATGTACGATTTATCATATACAAACAGAATATTCACGAAAATAATAAGTAGCAGCATCTGATAACATCTCCTCTAGCATTAAACATTAGATAAAATGAACTAAGGATAGTCTAGTGTATATATGTTTTTAATTTAGGCAGGAGACAACATGTTAAATTTGGCTGGCTGATCATTTACAAAATTATACCTAACTCTCTGTTTTTGTCGTCACAATCATAATAAGCTGGAACCAAGGCCGAGCAGTGTTCATTTGGATTTGAAAATGTAAAATGTAAATCCAAAATCCACATTAACGGGACTAAATGTCAAAACCTAACTTTGCAAATTGTTGGAAAAACATTCGGAGGCGAAAATAAAAACGTACTAATTGAAATGGATTTTTCCAGCGAGGGAGTTTGATTCCGTGCCATGTGGTCCAGCAGCTATTGGATAAGATATAAACTCTCTTGTTAACTCAGTAACAAAGATCTGCAGCCTGATCAATCAGCAGGAAAAAAAAAAGAGGGAAAAAAAAAAAAAAAAAAGAGGCAGAGAAAACAGAGTTCCATCACCTGCTGTACTCGGAGGTTTAATAGGAGACAAAACGCGAGTTAGGAAAAGACACAAGCGCTCAAACAAAGGGAAGCTGTTAGTGGGTTTGGTGACAGGGAGCATGAGGTGAATCAAAATGAGAGGGCTGGAGTTACGCTAGACAGCAACTTAGCGGAGAAGTAATCATGGCAGAGCTCATTTTTCATCCTCCGCTCAGGCAATCCTAAACAACTAATGCAATTACAGGGGAACTTTCTACTTAATGCTTCAACACAAAAGGCTTCCACCGTTTGGTTAAAAGATTTTTCCTCCAGATGCAATTATTGACCTTTGGCTCCCGAGAGCTGAAGCCTAATGACCAGTTGCATGTTAACTGAAAATTAGCTTCAAGCGCCGGCTGCGGTGCTCGCTCACTTTCATTTCTCTCAAGTGCTCCCAAAAAAAAAAATTCAATTTCAAACAGCAGGGAGGCATTTTTTTATGATTAACAAATATTGATTTTGGGGCATCAAAGCTACTTTTTTTTTTTATTCATTTATTTTATACACAAAATGAGCGCATTACTTGACACACCAGTGGCTTGTGTGAGGCTGAACAAAAGGTGAAAATCTGATTTCCAAGTACTGCTAGCATGATGAACCAGTGTGGAAATTCAATCTATACCCAACGCGACTCATCAGAAAGTAAGTATTGACTGCCTCGACACACAAGAATCCGATATATTAACCGAGGGGCCAAATCAATGAGGCGAAAGGCTAAAGGGACATTAAACCACATTGGCTTTGAAAGGTATTTCTTTGGAAATGTCACAAGGAAAATGAATCCCACCCAGCCTGGTCCTTGTGTAAATTCGCCGCTGATTTCTTTTTGGATTTTCCATTCGCTTGTCTTGCTCACACTGTGTTTAGTGAGCGAGGTGGGCCGAAGCAGGCATTTCGCAGTAAGAGGAAAAAATCAAGGTTCCTATTAACATTATGGACAAGCTCAAATGCAGCAAACCGCCGGCGCTTGGGGCTCGTATATTTGCTCATCAGCGAGGCAATGCCGTAACTCAGATCCAGCATATATGTTGTAAACACCAAGAAGCAAAACGTTTGTTGGCCTTGTATCACCACAATAAACACTATAGCCTAAAAAAAATCCCATCTACGCACCCACAAAGGGTTTAAAACATGCTGAAAATGATTAATAAAGGAGTTCAACAGACGAAAAAAACTCTTCTGTGACCTGTCCACTTTCTCTGAGGTGGGCCTTTGACACAGCATGTCAAAACTGATCCCCTGTAAATAGATGTTCTGAAACCCATCTAGGAACTCTCTCAGACTTCATTTGTTCCACCCAACTAGCTTCCAGCTTGCTCTGGAGCTACTTAGCAGAAACCTTCTGCCACGAGTGGATCAAATAAATAAAAAGGTAATCCGGCCCCTTTCCTTCACCCCACTACTCCCGGTTAGACTCCGCCGACGAGGCCGATCCCGCGCGTTGACGTATACCCTTGCGTTTTGTGAGAAATGTGGGGGTGGCGGTGGAGGTCAGTCACGTTTCACTGGAGGAATATAAAGGGAAGGCAATAGCCAAGGTGATAGCGCTGCTATTGATGTAACCAATTTCATTCTCAAAATGGCGTTTGCCACAGTGGACGGGGAGAGATGGGTTTAATCTCAGAGGTGAGATGAAAACTATATTATGGTGAGAAAAGGGGGGGG